>NC_134358.1:96146751-96171751 GCF_048569485.1 Anomaloglossus baeobatrachus
ATTTTGCAAGGATGAAGTAGCGCAAGAAAGAAAGCAAAGAAAAAGAAAAAAAGATATGCGTGCAGTTGTGCAAGGGAATGGAAAAAAGGCATAGAGGAGAGTGACCCCTGCTGGTGGAAGGAAGGAAAAAGCAAAAGCCTACAGCACCTGGTATTCCCAGGCGGTCTCCCATCCAAGTACTAACCAGGCCCGACCCTGCTTAGCTTCCGAGATCAGACGAGATCGGGCGTGTTCAGGGTGGTGTGGCCGTAGGCAGAGACAAGCCTCTCACTTGCTGCTCTTCTACTTTGCAGTCTGGCTGCCGGTTGGCCTTTCCAGTGCTCAGCAAGAGGCCCTTTTGTGCTTTGTTTTTCCTTCATTTTCTTGCTGGCTCCCTTAAAGGGGCTGTAGACCGACCGCCCCGCTCAGACCCGCTGAGCTCACTGACTGACAGCCGCGCTCTCCACGTGACGTCATCGCCGCAGCCGCTGACCGGGAGCAGCGGCGAGACCGGCCGGTGGACCCGGGTAGGGTGAGTAAAGCGCGCTTTGTTTCTGTCTAATAGCCTGCATCCGGGGATTCCTTTCACTGTCTGCAGCGCGCCACACCTAGGAAGGGCACACGCACACATACAAGCGAGCACGCAGGCACGCATGCATGCTCACACGTGGCCAGACCCCTATTTGCCCCTGCAACCTCTCCGCCACCATGCCTCAGACTCTCCTGTCTGTCTTATTATTTCCGGGCCTTAGCAGGAAAAAAAAACCCATTCCCTTCCGCTCCTCCTTTGCACTGAGCTCAGCTCCTGGGCAGCCGTCTGATTGATTGGATTAGCTACACAAACTTATTTGCAGAGGAAGACGTTACTTCTGCTGGCCCACAGTAGGCGGCCGGTCGGCCGGCCTGCCTCCAAAACCATCCCCTGGGCACTTGCTGAAAGCCTGGCCCCTTCACGGCCCGGGCTGCTTTTAACGCCATCGTTTCCAGACAGCGGGCTGCGGGCTCAATTAGGACTTCTAGCCGCAGCAAGGAGCCGGGCATGAGGCCTGCATCGAGGAGGGGTGTGGGGTAGCGTCCTTATTTGCGAACTGGCTCAGAGGCCTCGGTGGGGCTTGGTTGGGGCTTCCAGCTCTAGGTTACGTAAAGTCGGTGTCTGGCAAGACGCGGCTCCGTGCTAGCCGAGCTGGGCAAGAGGGCTAAAAGGTCATCCAAGACAGCCTACAGCACCCGGTGGTCCCAGGAGGTCTCCCTTCCAAGTACTGGCCGAGCCCAACCCTGCTTTGCTTCCGAGAGCGGACGAGATCGGGCGTAACCAGGGTGGTATGGCCAGTAGACGCTCTGTGGCCCATCGCCCGGCCAGCCTTCCTCAGACTCTCGTGGCGAGAACTCTGGCCGTGCGGGGGCGGGCTCCGAAGGGCCGATGCGAAGGCTGGGCCGCCTCTGCAACCGCTGTTTGTTGAGCAGTGAAACACCCGCCGCAGCAGCGCCCTGAGCACCAAGTGTGACTAAAAATGGCTGGACGCAGGGTCTCGTGCAGGCTAAACCGTTAATCGGAAAGAGCAAGCCGGCTCGACCGGCATCTTGGGGCGGAGCGAGACGTCCGGGAGCGAACGAAGGAAGAGGGTGAGTTGGTTGCGAGTGACTGTGAGCTGCTTTTGAGGGGGGGCGTGTTGCCTGCAAAGGTGTTTGACTTGCGCTGGGCTGTAAACTGGCCTGCAGGTTACCGGTGGCTGCCTCCAGCCCCGCAGGGGACGCTGGTACTGTTGAAATCAAGCCTAGCATTATAAAATAAATAAGCAACAAGGCTGGCGGCCCCCCGGTGATGAGAAGGATGCTGGCATTTTGCAAGGATGAAGTAGCGCAAGAAAGAAAGCAAAGAAAAAGAAAAAAAGATATGCGTGCAGTTGTGCAAGGGAATGGAAAAAAGGCATAGAGGAGAGTGACCCCTGCTGGTGGAAGGAAGGAAAAAGCAAAAGCCTACAGCACCTGGTATTCCCAGGCGGTCTCCCATCCAAGTACTAACCAGGCCTGACCCTGCTTAGCTAACGAGATCAGACGAGATCGGGCGTGTTCAGGGTGGTGTGGCCGTAGGCAGAGACAAGCCTCTCACTTGCTGCTCTTCTACTTTGCAGTCTGGCTGCCGGCTGGCCTTTCCAGTGCTCAGCAAGAGGCCTTTTTGTGCTTTGTTTTTCCTTCACTTTCTTGCTGGCTCCCTTAAAGGGGCTGTAGACCGACCGCCCCGCTCAGACCCGCTGAGCTCACTGACTGACAGCCGCGCTCTCCACGTGACGTCATCGCCGCAGCCGCTGACCGGGAGCAGCGGCGAGACCGGCCGGTGGACCCGGGTAGGGTGAGTAAAGCGCGCTTTGTTTCTGTCTAATAGCCTGCATCCGGGGATTCCTTTCACTGTCTGCAGCGCGCCACACCTAGGAAGGGCACACGCACACATACAAGCGAGCACGCAGGCACGCATGCATGCTCACACGTGGCCAGACCCCTATTTGCCCCTGCAACCTCTCCGCCACCATGCCTCAGACTCTCCTGTCTGTCTTATTATTTCCGGGCCTTAGCAGGAAAAAAACCCCCATTCCCTTCCGCTCCTCCTTTGCACTGAGCTCAGCTCCTGGGCAGCCGTCTGATTGATTGGATTAGCTACACAAACTTATTTGCAGAGGAAGACGTTACTTCTGCTGGCCCACAGTAGGCGGCCGGTCGGCCGGCCTGCCTCCAGAACCATCCCCTGGGCACTTGCTGAAAGCCTGGCCCCTTCACGGCCCGGGCTGCTTTTAACGCCATCGTTTCCAGACAGCGGGCTGCGGGCTCAATTAGGACTTCTAGCCACAGCAAGGAGCCGGGCACGAGGCCTGCATCGAGGAGGGGTGTGGGGTAGCGTCCTTATTTGCGAACTGGCTCAGAGGCCTCGGTGGGGCTTGGTTGGGGCTTCCAGCTCTAGGTTACGTAAAGTCGGTGTCTGGCAAGACGCGGCTCCGTGCTAGCCGAGCTGGGCAAGAGGGCTAAAAGGTCATCCAAGACAGCCTACAGCACCCGGTGGTCCCAGGAGGTCTCCCTTCCAAGTACTGGCCGAGCCCAACCCTGCTTTGCTTCCGAGAGCGGACGAGATCGGGCGTAACCAGGGTGGTATGGCCAGTAGACGCTCTGTGGCCCATCGCCCGGCCAGCCTTCCTCAGACTCTCGTGGCGAGAACTCTGGCCGTGCGGGGGCGGGCTCCGAAGGGCCGATGCGAAGGCTGGGCCGCCTCTGCAACCGCTGTTTGTTGAGCAGTGAAACACCCGCCGCAGCAGCGCCCTGAGCACCAAGTGTGACTAAAAATGGCTGGACGCAGGGTCTCGTGCAGGCTAAACCGTTAATCGGAAAGAGCAAGCCGGCTCGACCGGCATCTTGGGGCGGAGCGAGACGTCCGGGAGCGAACGAAGGAAGAGGGTGAGTTGGTTGCGAGTGACTGTGAGCTGCTTTTGAGGGGGGGCGTGTTGCCTGCAAAGGTGTTTGACTTGCGCTGGGCTGTAAACTGGCCTGCAGGTTACCGGTGGCTGCCTCCAGCCCCGCAGGGGACGCTGGTACTGTTGAAATCAAGCCTAGCATTATAAAATAAATAAGCAACAAGGCTGGCGGCCCCCCGTTGATGAGAAGGATGCTGGCATTTTGCAAGGATGAAGTAGCGCAAGAAAGAAAGCAAAGAAAAAGAAAAAAAGATATGCGTGCAGTTGTGCAAGGGAATGGAAAAAAGGCATAGAGGAGAGTGACCCCTGCTGGTGGAAGGAAGGAAAAAGCAAAAGCCTACAGCACCTGGTATTCCCAGGCGGTCTCCCATCCAAGTACTAACCAGGCCCGACCCTGCTTAGCTTCCGAGATCAGACGAGATCGGGCGTGTTCAGGGTGGTGTGGCCGTAGGCAGAGACAAGCCTCTCACTTGCTGCTCTTCTACTTTGCAGTCTGGCTGCCGGCTGGCCTTTCCAGTGCTCAGCAAGAGGCCCTTTTGTGCTTTGTTTTTCCTTCACTATCTTGCTGGCTCCCTTAAAGGGGCTGTAGACCGACCGCCCCGCTCAGACCCGCTGAGCTCACTGACTGACAGCCGCGCTCTCCACGTGACGTCATCGACGCAGCCGCTGACCGGGAGCAGCGGCGAGACCGGCCGGTGGACCCGAGTAGGGTGAGTAAAGCGCGCTTTGTTTCTGTCTAATAGCCTGCATCCGGGGATTCCTTTCACTGTCTGCAGCGCGCCACACCTAGGAAGGGCACACGCACACATACAAGCGAGCACGCAGGCACGCATGCATGCTCACACGTGGCCAGACCCCTATTTGCCCCTGCAACCTCTCCGCCACCATGCCTCAGACTCTCCTGTCTGTCTTATTATTTCCGGGCCTTAGCAGGAAAAAAACCCCCATTCCCTTCCGCTCCTCCTTTGCACTGAGCTCAGCTCCTGGGCAGCCGTCTGATTGATTGGATTAGCTACACAAACTTATTTGCAGAGGAAGACGTTACTTCTGCTGGCCCACAGTAGGCGGCCGGTCGGCCGGCCTGCCTCCAAAACCATCCCCTGGGCACTTGCTGAAAGCCTGGCCCCTTCACGGCCCGGGCTGCTTTTAACGCCATCGTTTCCAGACAGCGGGCTGCGGGCTCAATTAGGACTTCTAGCCGCAGCAAGGAGCCGGGCATGAGGCCTGCATCGAGGAGGGGTGTGGGGTAGCGTCCTTATTTGCGAACTGGCTCAGAGGCCTCGGTGGGGCTTGGTTGGGGCTTCCAGCTCTAGGTTACGTAAAGTCGGTGTCTGGCAAGACGCGGCTCCGTGCTAGCCGAGCTGGGCAAGAGGGCTAAAAGGTCATCCAAGACAGCCTACAGCACCCGGTGGTCCCAGGAGGTCTCCCTTCCAAGTACTGGCCGAGCCCAACCCTGCTTTGCTTCCGAGAGCGGACGAGATCGGGCGTAACCAGGGTGGTATGGCCAGTAGATGCTCTGTGGCCCATCGCCCGGCCAGCCTTCCTCAGACTCTCGTGGCGAGAACTCTGGCCGTGCGGGGGCGGGCTCCGAAGGGCCGATGCGAAGGCTGGGCCGCCTCTGCAACCGCTGTTTGTTGAGCAGTGAAACACCCGCCGCAGCAGCGCCCTGAGCACCAAGTGTGACTAAAAATGGCTGGACGCAGGGTCTCGTGCAGGCTAAACCGTTAATCGGAAAGAGCAAGCCGGCTCGACCGGCATCTTGGGGCGGAGCGAGACGTCCGGGAGCGAACGAAGGAAGAGGGTGAGTTGGTTGCGAGTGACTGTGAGCTGCTTTTGAGGGGGGGCGTGTTGCCTGCAAAGGTGTTTGACTTGCGCTGGGCTGTAAACTGGCCTGCAGGTTACCGGTGGCTGCCTCCAGCCCCGCAGGGGACGCTGGTACTGTTGAAATCAAGCCTAGCATTATAAAATAAATAAGCAACAAGGCTGGCGGCCCCCCGGTGATGAGAAGGATGCTGGCATTTTGCAAGGATGAAGTAGCGCAAGAAAGAAAGCAAAGAAAAAGAAAAAAAGATATGCGTGCAGTTGTGCAAGGGAATGGAAAAAAGGCATAGAGGAGAGTGACCCCTGCTGGTGGAAGGAAGGAAAAAGCAAAAGCCTACAGCACCTGGTATTCCCAGGCGGTCTCCCATCCAAGTACTAACCAGGCCCGACCCTGCTTAGCTTCCGAGATCAGACGAGATCGGGCGTGTTCAGGGTGGTGTGGCCGTAGGCAGAGACAAGCCTCTCACTTGCTGCTCTTCTACTTTGCAGTCTGGCTGCCGGTTGGCCTTTCCAGTGCTCAGCAAGAGGCCCTTTTGTGCTTTGTTTTTCCTTCATTTTCTTGCTGGCTCCCTTAAAGGGGCTGTAGACCGACCGCCCCGCTCAGACCCGCTGAGCTCACTGACTGACAGCCGCGCTCTCCACGTGACGTCATCGCCGCAGCCGCTGACCGGGAGCAGCGGCGAGACCGGCCGGTGGACCCGGGTAGGGTGAGTAAAGCGCGCTTTGTTTCTGTCTAATAGCCTGCATCCGGGGATTCCTTTCACTGTCTGCAGCGCGCCACACCTAGGAAGGGCACACGCACACATACAAGCGAGCACGCAGGCACGCATGCATGCTCACACGTGGCCAGACCCCTATTTGCCCCTGCAACCTCTCCGCCACCATGCCTCAGACTCTCCTGTCTGTCTTATTATTTCCGGGCCTTAGCAGGAAAAAAAAACCCATTCCCTTCCGCTCCTCCTTTGCACTGAGCTCAGCTCCTGGGCAGCCGTCTGATTGATTGGATTAGCTACACAAACTTATTTGCAGAGGAAGACGTTACTTCTGCTGGCCCACAGTAGGCGGCCGGTCGGCCGGCCTGCCTCCAAAACCATCCCCTGGGCACTTGCTGAAAGCCTGGCCCCTTCACGGCCCGGGCTGCTTTTAACGCCATCGTTTCCAGACAGCGGGCTGCGGGCTCAATTAGGACTTCTAGCCGCAGCAAGGAGCCGGGCATGAGGCCTGCATCGAGGAGGGGTGTGGGGTAGCGTCCTTATTTGCGAACTGGCTCAGAGGCCTCGGTGGGGCTTGGTTGGGGCTTCCAGCTCTAGGTTACGTAAAGTCGGTGTCTGGCAAGACGCGGCTCCGTGCTAGCCGAGCTGGGCAAGAGGGCTAAAAGGTCATCCAAGACAGCCTACAGCACCCGGTGGTCCCAGGAGGTCTCCCTTCCAAGTACTGGCCGAGCCCAACCCTGCTTTGCTTCCGAGAGCGGACGAGATCGGGCGTAACCAGGGTGGTATGGCCAGTAGACGCTCTGTGGCCCATCGCCCGGCCAGCCTTCCTCAGACTCTCGTGGCGAGAACTCTGGCCGTGCGGGGGCGGGCTCCGAAGGGCCGATGCGAAGGCTGGGCCGCCTCTGCAACCGCTGTTTGTTGAGCAGTGAAACACCCGCCGCAGCAGCGCCCTGAGCACCAAGTGTGACTAAAAATGGCTGGACGCAGGGTCTCGTGCAGGCTAAACCGTTAATCGGAAAGAGCAAGCCGGCTCGACCGGCATCTTGGGGCGGAGCGAGACGTCCGGGAGCGAACGAAGGAAGAGGGTGAGTTGGTTGCGAGTGACTGTGAGCTGCTTTTGAGGGGGGGCGTGTTGCCTGCAAAGGTGTTTGACTTGCGCTGGGCTGTAAACTGGCCTGCAGGTTACCGGTGGCTGCCTCCAGCCCCGCAGGGGACGCTGGTACTGTTGAAATCAAGCCTAGCATTATAAAATAAATAAGCAACAAGGCTGGCGGCCCCCCGGTGATGAGAAGGATGCTGGCATTTTGCAAGGATGAAGTAGCGCAAGAAAGAAAGCAAAGAAAAAGAAAAAAAGATATGCGTGCAGTTGTGCAAGGGAATGGAAAAAAGGCATAGAGGAGAGTGACCCCTGCTGGTGGAAGGAAGGAAAAAGCAAAAGCCTACAGCACCTGGTATTCCCAGGCGGTCTCCCATCCAAGTACTAACCAGGCCTGACCCTGCTTAGCTAACGAGATCAGACGAGATCGGGCGTGTTCAGGGTGGTGTGGCCGTAGGCAGAGACAAGCCTCTCACTTGCTGCTCTTCTACTTTGCAGTCTGGCTGCCGGCTGGCCTTTCCAGTGCTCAGCAAGAGGCCTTTTTGTGCTTTGTTTTTCCTTCACTTTCTTGCTGGCTCCCTTAAAGGGGCTGTAGACCGACCGCCCCGCTCAGACCCGCTGAGCTCACTGACTGACAGCCGCGCTCTCCACGTGACGTCATCGCCGCAGCCGCTGACCGGGAGCAGCGGCGAGACCGGCCGGTGGACCCGGGTAGGGTGAGTAAAGCGCGCTTTGTTTCTGTCTAATAGCCTGCATCCGGGGATTCCTTTCACTGTCTGCAGCGCGCCACACCTAGGAAGGGCACACGCACACATACAAGCGAGCACGCAGGCACGCATGCATGCTCACACGTGGCCAGACCCCTATTTGCCCCTGCAACCTCTCCGCCACCATGCCTCAGACTCTCCTGTCTGTCTTATTATTTCCGGGCCTTAGCAGGAAAAAAACCCCCATTCCCTTCCGCTCCTCCTTTGCACTGAGCTCAGCTCCTGGGCAGCCGTCTGATTGATTGGATTAGCTACACAAACTTATTTGCAGAGGAAGACGTTACTTCTGCTGGCCCACAGTAGGCGGCCGGTCGGCCGGCCTGCCTCCAGAACCATCCCCTGGGCACTTGCTGAAAGCCTGGCCCCTTCACGGCCCGGGCTGCTTTTAACGCCATCGTTTCCAGACAGCGGGCTGCGGGCTCAATTAGGACTTCTAGCCACAGCAAGGAGCCGGGCACGAGGCCTGCATCGAGGAGGGGTGTGGGGTAGCGTCCTTATTTGCGAACTGGCTCAGAGGCCTCGGTGGGGCTTGGTTGGGGCTTCCAGCTCTAGGTTACGTAAAGTCGGTGTCTGGCAAGACGCGGCTCCGTGCTAGCCGAGCTGGGCAAGAGGGCTAAAAGGTCATCCAAGACAGCCTACAGCACCCGGTGGTCCCAGGAGGTCTCCCTTCCAAGTACTGGCCGAGCCCAACCCTGCTTTGCTTCCGAGAGCGGACGAGATCGGGCGTAACCAGGGTGGTATGGCCAGTAGACGCTCTGTGGCCCATCGCCCGGCCAGCCTTCCTCAGACTCTCGTGGCGAGAACTCTGGCCGTGCGGGGGCGGGCTCCGAAGGGCCGATGCGAAGGCTGGGCCGCCTCTGCAACCGCTGTTTGTTGAGCAGTGAAACACCCGCCGCAGCAGCGCCCTGAGCACCAAGTGTGACTAAAAATGGCTGGACGCAGGGTCTCGTGCAGGCTAAACCGTTAATCGGAAAGAGCAAGCCGGCTCGACCGGCATCTTGGGGCGGAGCGAGACGTCCGGGAGCGAACGAAGGAAGAGGGTGAGTTGGTTGCGAGTGACTGTGAGCTGCTTTTGAGGGGGGGCGTGTTGCCTGCAAAGGTGTTTGACTTGCGCTGGGCTGTAAACTGGCCTGCAGGTTACCGGTGGCTGCCTCCAGCCCCGCAGGGGACGCTGGTACTGTTGAAATCAAGCCTAGCATTATAAAATAAATAAGCAACAAGGCTGGCGGCCCCCCGTTGATGAGAAGGATGCTGGCATTTTGCAAGGATGAAGTAGCGCAAGAAAGAAAGCAAAGAAAAAGAAAAAAAGATATGCGTGCAGTTGTGCAAGGGAATGGAAAAAAGGCATAGAGGAGAGTGACCCCTGCTGGTGGAAGGAAGGAAAAAGCAAAAGCCTACAGCACCTGGTATTCCCAGGCGGTCTCCCATCCAAGTACTAACCAGGCCCGACCCTGCTTAGCTTCCGAGATCAGACGAGATCGGGCGTGTTCAGGGTGGTGTGGCCGTAGGCAGAGACAAGCCTCTCACTTGCTGCTCTTCTACTTTGCAGTCTGGCTGCCGGCTGGCCTTTCCAGTGCTCAGCAAGAGGCCCTTTTGTGCTTTGTTTTTCCTTCACTATCTTGCTGGCTCCCTTAAAGGGGCTGTAGACCGACCGCCCCGCTCAGACCCGCTGAGCTCACTGACTGACAGCCGCGCTCTCCACGTGACGTCATCGACGCAGCCGCTGACCGGGAGCAGCGGCGAGACCGGCCGGTGGACCCGAGTAGGGTGAGTAAAGCGCGCTTTGTTTCTGTCTAATAGCCTGCATCCGGGGATTCCTTTCACTGTCTGCAGCGCGCCACACCTAGGAAGGGCACACGCACACATACAAGCGAGCACGCAGGCACGCATGCATGCTCACACGTGGCCAGACCCCTATTTGCCCCTGCAACCTCTCCGCCACCATGCCTCAGACTCTCCTGTCTGTCTTATTATTTCCGGGCCTTAGCAGGAAAAAAACCCCCATTCCCTTCCGCTCCTCCTTTGCACTGAGCTCAGCTCCTGGGCAGCCGTCTGATTGATTGGATTAGCTACACAAACTTATTTGCAGAGGAAGACGTTACTTCTGCTGGCCCACAGTAGGCGGCCGGTCGGCCGGCCTGCCTCCAAAACCATCCCCTGGGCACTTGCTGAAAGCCTGGCCCCTTCACGGCCCGGGCTGCTTTTAACGCCATCGTTTCCAGACAGCGGGCTGCGGGCTCAATTAGGACTTCTAGCCGCAGCAAGGAGCCGGGCATGAGGCCTGCATCGAGGAGGGGTGTGGGGTAGCGTCCTTATTTGCGAACTGGCTCAGAGGCCTCGGTGGGGCTTGGTTGGGGCTTCCAGCTCTAGGTTACGTAAAGTCGGTGTCTGGCAAGACGCGGCTCCGTGCTAGCCGAGCTGGGCAAGAGGGCTAAAAGGTCATCCAAGACAGCCTACAGCACCCGGTGGTCCCAGGAGGTCTCCCTTCCAAGTACTGGCCGAGCCCAACCCTGCTTTGCTTCCGAGAGCGGACGAGATCGGGCGTAACCAGGGTGGTATGGCCAGTAGATGCTCTGTGGCCCATCGCCCGGCCAGCCTTCCTCAGACTCTCGTGGCGAGAACTCTGGCCGTGCGGGGGCGGGCTCCGAAGGGCCGATGCGAAGGCTGGGCCGCCTCTGCAACCGCTGTTTGTTGAGCAGTGAAACACCCGCCGCAGCAGCGCCCTGAGCACCAAGTGTGACTAAAAATGGCTGGACGCAGGGTCTCGTGCAGGCTAAACCGTTAATCGGAAAGAGCAAGCCGGCTCGACCGGCATCTTGGGGCGGAGCGAGACGTCCGGGAGCGAACGAAGGAAGAGGGTGAGTTGGTTGCGAGTGACTGTGAGCTGCTTTTGAGGGGGGGCGTGTTGCCTGCAAAGGTGTTTGACTTGCGCTGGGCTGTAAACTGGCCTGCAGGTTACCGGTGGCTGCCTCCAGCCCCGCAGGGGACGCTGGTACTGTTGAAATCAAGCCTAGCATTATAAAATAAATAAGCAACAAGGCTGGCGGCCCCCCGGTGATGAGAAGGATGCTGGCATTTTGCAAGGATGAAGTAGCGCAAGAAAGAAAGCAAAGAAAAAGAAAAAAAGATATGCGTGCAGTTGTGCAAGGGAATGGAAAAAAGGCATAGAGGAGAGTGACCCCTGCTGGTGGAAGGAAGGAAAAAGCAAAAGCCTACAGCACCTGGTATTCCCAGGCGGTCTCCCATCCAAGTACTAACCAGGCCTGACCCTGCTTAGCTTCCGAGATCGGGCGTGTTCAGGGTGGTGTGGCCGTAGGCAGAGACAAGCCTCTCACTTGCTGCTCTTCTACTTTGCAGTCTGGCTGCCGGCTGGCCTTTCCAGTGCTCAGCAAGAGGCCCTTTTGTGCTTTGTTTTTCCTTCACTTTCTTGCTGGCTCCCTTAAAGGGGCTGTAGACCGAACGCCCCGCTCAGACCCGCTGAGCTCACTGACTGACAACCGCGCTCTCCACGTGACGTCATCGCCGCAGCCGCTGACCGGGAGCAGCGGCGAGACCGGCCGGTGGACCCGGGTAGGGTGAGTAAAGCGCGCTTTGTTTCTGTCTAATAGCCTGCATCCGGGGATTCCTTTCACTGTCTGCAGCGCGCCACACCTAGGAAGGGCACACGCACACATGCAAGCGAGCACGCAGGCACGCATGCATGCTCACACGTGGCCAGACCCCTATTTGTTCCTGCAACCTCTCCGCCACCATGCCTCAGACTCTCCTGTCTGTCTTATTATTTCCGGGCCTTAGCAGGAAAAAAAAACCCATTCCCTTCCGCTCCTCCTTTGCACTGAGCTCAGCTCCTGGGCAGCCGTCTGATTGATTGGATTAGCTACACAAACTTATTTGCAGAGGAAGACGTTACTTCTGCTGGCCCACAGTAGGCGGCCGGTCGGCCGGCCTGCCTCCAAAACCATCCCCTGGGCACTTGCTGAAAGCCTGGCCCCTTCACGGCCCGGGCTGCTTTTAACGCCATCGTTTCCAGACAGCGGGCTGCGGGCTCAATTAGGACTTCTAGCCGCAGCAAGGAGCCGGGCATGAGGCCTGCATCGAGGAGGGGTGTGGGGTAGCGTCCTTATTTGCGAACTGGCTCAGAGGCCTCGGTGGGGCTTGGTTGGGGCTTCCAGCTCTAGGTTACGTAAAGTCGGTGTCTGGCAAGACGCGGCTCCGTGCTAGCCGAGCTGGGCAAGAGGGCTAAAAGGTCATCCAAGACAGCCTACAGCACCCGGTGGTCCCAGGAGGTCTCCCTTCCAAGTACTGGCCGAGCCCAACCCTGCTTTGCTTCTGAGAGCGGACGAGATCGGGCGTAACCAGGGTGGTATGGCCAGTAGACGCTCTGTGGCCCATCGCCCGGCCAGCCTTCCTCAGACTCTCGTGGCGAGAACTCTGGCCGTGCGGGGGCGGGCTCCGAAGGGCCGATGCGAAGGCTGGGCCGCCTCTGCAACCGCTGTTTGTTGAGCAGTGAAACACCCGCCGCAGCAGCGCCCTGAGCACCAAGTGTGACTAAAAATGGCTGGACGCAGGGTCTCGTGCAGGCTAAACCGTTAATCGGAAAGAGCAAGCCGGCTCGACCGGCATCTTGGGGCGGAGCGAGACGTCCGGGAGCGAATGAAGGAAGAGGGTGAGTTGGTTGCGAGTGACTGTGAGCTGCTTTTGAGGGGGGTCGTGTTGCCTGCAAAGGTGTTTGACTTGCGCTGGGCTGTAAACTGGCCTGCAGGTTACCGGTGGCTGCCTCCAGCCCCGCAGGGGACGCTGGTACTGTTGAAATCAAGCCTAGCATTATAAAATAAATAAGCAACAAGGCTGGCGGCCCCCCGGTGATGAGAAGGATGCTGGCATTTTGCAAGGATGAAGTAGCGCAAGAAAGAAAGCAAAGAAAAAGAAAAAAAGATATGCGTGCAGTTGTGCAAGGGAATGGAAAAAAGGCATAGAGGAGAGTGACCCCTGCTGGTGGAAGGAAGGAAAAAGCAAAAGCCTACAGCACCTGGTATTCCCAGGCGGTCTCCCATCCAAGTACTAACCAGGCCCGACCCTGCTTAGCTTCCGAGATCAGACGAGATCGGGCGTGTTCAGGGTGGTGTGGCCGTAGGCAGAGACAAGCCTCTCACTTGCTGCTCTTCTACTTTGCAGTCTGGCTGCCGGCTGGCCTTTCCAGTGCTCAGCAAGAGGCCCTTTTGTGCTTTGTTTTTCCTTCACTTTCTTGCTGGCTC
Organism: Anomaloglossus baeobatrachus; assembly: GCF_048569485.1. NCBI lineage: Eukaryota > Metazoa > Chordata > Amphibia > Anura > Aromobatidae > Anomaloglossus > Anomaloglossus baeobatrachus. Next base: position 96,159,841 of record NC_134358.1, read on the forward strand.
CCTTAAAGGGGCTGTAGACCGACCGCCCCGCTCAGACCCGCTGAGCTCACTGACTGACAGCCGCGCTCTCCACGTGACGTCATCGACGCAGCCGCTGACCGGGAGCAGCGGCGAGACCGGCCGGTGGACCCGGGTAGGGTGAGTAAAGCGCGCTTTGTTTCTGTCTAATAGCCTGCATCCGGGGATTCCTTTCACTGTCTGCAGCGCGCCACACCTAGGAAGGGCACACGCACACATACAAGCGAGCACGCAGGCACGCATGCATGCTCACACGTGGCCAGACCCCTATTTGCCCCTGCAACCTCTCCGCCACCATGCCTCAGACTCTCCTGTCTGTCTTATTATTTCCGGGCCTTAGCAGGAAAAAAAACCCCATTCCCTTCCGCTCCTCCTTTGCACTGAGCTCAGCTCCTGGGCAGCCGTCTGATTGATTGGATTAGCTACACAAACTTATTTGCAGAGGAAGACGTCCTGCCTCCAAAACCATCCCCTGGGCACTTGCTGAAAGCCTGGCCCCTTCACGGCCCGGGCTGCTTTTAACGCCATCGTTTCCAGACAGCGGGCTGCGGGCTCAATTAGGACTTCTAGCCGCAGCAAGGAGCCGGGCATGAGGCCTGCATCGAGGAGGGGTGTGGGGTAGCGTCCTTATTTGCGAACTGGCTCAGAGGCCTCGGTGGGGCTTGGTTGGGGCTTCCAGCTCTAGGTTACGTAAAGTCGGTGTCTGGCAAGACGCGGCTCCATGCTAGCCGAGCTGGGCAAGAGGGCTAAAAGGTCATCCAAGACAGCCTACAGCACCCGGTGGTCCCAGGAGGTCTCCCTTCCAAGTACTGGCCGAGCCCAACCCTGCTTTGCTTCCGAGAGCGGACGAGATCGGGCGTAACCAGGGTGGTATGGCCAGTAGACGCTCTGTGGCCCATCGCCCGGCCAGCCTTCCTCAGACTCTCGTGGCGAGAACTCTGGCCGTGCGGGGGCGGGCTCCGAAGGGCCGATGCGAAGGCTGGGCCGCCTCTGCAACCGCTGTTTGTTGAGCAGTGAAACACCCGCCGCAGCAGCGCCCTGAGCACCAAGTGTGACTAAAAATGGCTGGACGCAGGGTCTCGTGCAGGCTAAACCGTTAATCGGAAAGAGCAAGCCGGCTCGACCGGCATCTTGGGGCGGAGCGAGACGTCCGGGAGCGAACGAAGGAAGAGGGTGAGTTGGTTGCGAGTGACTGTGAGCTGCTTTTGAGGGGGGTCGTGTTGCCTGCAAAGGTGTTTGACTTGCGCTGGGCTGTAAACTGGCCTGCAGGTTACCGGTGGCTGCCTCCAGCCCCGCAGGGGACGCTGGTACTGTTGAAATCAAGCCTAGCATTATAAAATAAATAAGCAACAAGGCTGGCGGCCCCCCGGTGATGAGAAGGATGCTGGCATTTTGCAAGGATGAAGTAGCGCAAGAAAGAAAGCAAAGAAAAAGAAAAAAAGATATGCGTGCAGTTGTGCAAGGGAATGGAAAAAAGGCATAGAGGAGAGTGACCCCTGCTGGTGGAAGGAAGGAAAAAGCAAAAGCCTACAGCACCTGGTATTCCCAGGCGGTCTCCCATCCAAGTACTAACCAGGCCCGACCCTGCTTAGCTTCCGAGATCAGACGAGATCGGGCGTGTTCAGGGTGGTGTGGCCGTAGGCAGAGACAAGCCTCTCACTTGCTGCTCTTCTACTTTGCAGTCTGGCTGCCGGCTGGCCTTTCCAGTGCTCAGCAAGAGGCCCTTTTGTGCTTTGTTTTTCCTTCACTTTCTTGCTGGCTCCCTTAAAGGGGCTGTAGACCGACCGCCCCGCTCAGACCCGCTGAGCTCACTGACTGACAGCCGCGCTCTCCACGTGACGTCATCGCCGCAGCCGCTGACCGGGAGCAGCGGCGAGACCGGCCGGTGGACCCGGGTAGGGTGAGTAAAGCGCGCTTTGTTTCTGTCTAATAGCCTGCATCCGGGGATTCCTTTCACTGTCTGCAGCGCGCCACACCTAGGAAGGGCACACGCACACATACAAGCGAGCACGCAGGCACGCATGCATGCTCACACGTGGCCAGACCCCTATTTGCCCCTGCAACCTCTCCGCCACCATGCCTCAGACTCTCCTGTCTGTCTTATTATTTCCGGGCCTTAGCAGGAAAAAAACCCCCATTCCCTTCCGCTCCTCCTTTGCACTGAGCTCAGCTCCTGGGCAGCCGTCTGATTGATTGGATTAGCTACACAAACTTATTTGCAGAGGAAGACGTTACTTCTGCTGGCCCACAGTAGGCGGCCGGTCGGCCGGCCTGCCTCCAAAACCATCCCCTGGGCACTTGCTGAAAGCCTGGCCCCTTCACGGCCCGGGCTGCTTTTAACGCCATCGTTTCCAGACAGCGGGCTGCGGGCTCAATTAGGACTTCTAGCCGCAGCAAGGAGCCGGGCATGAGGCCTGCATCGAGGAGGGGTGTGGGGTAGCGTCCTTATTTGCGAACTGGCTCAGAGGCCTCGGTGGGGCTTGGTTGGGGCTTCCAGCTCTAGGTTACGTAAAGTCGGTGTCTGGCAAGACGCGGCTCCGTGCTAGCCGAGCTGGGCAAGAGGGCTAAAAGGTCATCCAAGACAGCCTACAGCACCCGGTGGTCCCAGGAGGTCTCCCTTCCAAGTACTGGCCGAGCCCAACCCTGCTTTGCTTCCGAGAGCGGACGAGATCGGGCGTAACCAGGGTGGTATGGCCAGTAGACGCTCTGTGGCCCATCGCCCGGCCAGCCTTCCTCAGACTCTCGTGGCGAGAACTCTGGCCGTGCGGGGGCGGGCTCCGAAGGGCCGATGCGAAGGCTGGGCCGCCTCTGCAACCGCTGTTTGTTGAGCAGTGAAACACCCGCCGCAGCAGCGCCCTGAGCACCAAGTGTGACTAAAAATGGCTGGACGCAGGGTCTCGTGCAGGCTAAACCGTTAATCGGAAAGAGCAAGCCGGCTCGACCGGCATCTTGGGGCGGAGCGAGACGTCCGGGAGCGAACGAAGGAAGAGGGTGAGTTGGTTGCGAGTGACTGTGAGCTGCTTTTGAGGGGGGTCGTGTTGCCTGCAAAGGTGTTTGACTTGCGCTGGGCTGTAAACTGGCCTGCAGGTTACCGGTGGCTGCCTCCAGCCCCGCAGGGGACGCTGGTACTGTTGAAATCAAGCCTAGCATTATAAAATAAATAAGCAACAAGGCTGGCGGCCCCCCGGTGATGAGAAGGATGCTGGCATTTTGCAAGGATGAAGTAGCGCAAGAAAGAAAGCAAAGAAAAAGAAAAAAAGATATGCGTGCAGTTGTGCAAGGGAATGGAAAAAAGGCATAGAGGAGAGTGACCCCTGCTGGTGGAAGGAAGGAAAAAGCAAAAGCCTACAGCACCTGGTATTCCCAGGCGGTCTCCCATCCAAGTACTAACCAGGCCCGACCCTGCTTAGCTTCGGAGATCAGACGAGATCGGGCGTGTTCAGGGTGGTGTGGCCGTAGGCAGAGACAAGCCTCTCACTTGCTGCTCTTCTACTTTGCAGTCTGGCTGCCGGCTGGCCTTTCCAGTGCTCAGCAAGAGGCCCTTTTGTGCTTTGTTTTTCCTTCACTTTCTTGCTGGCTCCCTTAAAGGGGCTGTAGACCGACCGCCCCGCTCAGACCCGCTGAGCTCACTGACTGACAGCCGCGCTCTCCACGTGACGTCATCGCCGCAGCCGCTGACCGGGAGCAGCGGCGAGACCGGCCGGTGGACCCGGGTAGGGTGAGTAAAGCGCGCTTTGTTTCTGTCTAATAGCCTGCATCCGGGGATTCCTTTCACTGTCTGCAGCGCGCCACACCTAGGAAGGGCACACGCACACATACAAGCGAGCACGCAGGCACGCATGCATGCTCACACGTGGCCAGACCCCTATTTGCCCCTGCAACCTCTCCGCCACCATGCCTCAGACTCTCCTGTCTGTCTTATTATTTCCGGGCCTTAGCAGGAAAAAAAAACCCATTCCCTTCCGCTCCTCCTTTGCACTGAGCTCAGCTCCTGGGCAGCCGTCTGATTGATTGGATTAGCTACACAAACTTATTTGCAGAGGAAGACGTTACTTCTGCTGGCCCACAGTAGGCGGCCGGTCGGCCGGCCTGCCTCCAAACCCATCCCCTGGGCACTTGCTGAAAGCCTGGCCCCTTCACGGCCCGGGCTGCTTTTAACGCCATCGTTTCCAGACAGCGGGCTGCGGGCTCAATTAGGACTTCTAGCCGCAGCAAGGAGCCGGGCATGAGGCCTGCATCGAGGAGGGGTGTGGGGTAGCGTCCTTATTTGCGAACTGGCTCAGAGGCCTCGGTGGGGCTTGGTTGGGGCTTCCAGCTCTAGGTTACGTAAAGTCGGTGTCTGGCAAGACGCGGCTCCGTGCTAGCCGAGCTGGGCAAGAGGGCTAAAAGGTCATCCAAAACAGCCTACAGCACCCGGTGGTCCCAGGAGGTCTCCCTTCCAAGTACTGGCCGAGCCCAACCCTGCTTTGCTTCCGAGAGCGGACGAGATCGGGCGTAACCAGGGTGGTATGGCCAGTAGACGCCCTGGGGCCCATCGCCCGGCCAGCCTTCCTCAGACTCTCGTGGCGAGAACTCTGGCCGTGCGGGGGCGGGCTCCGAAGGGCCGATGCGAAGGCTGGGCCGCCTCTGCAACCGCTGTTTGTTGAGCAGTGAAACACCCGCCGCAGCAGCGCCCTGAGCACCAAGTGTGACTAAAAATGGCTGGACGCAGGGTCTCGTGCAGGCTAAACCGTTAATCGGAAAGAGCAAGCCGGCTCGACCGGCATCTTGGGGCGGAGCGAGACGTCCGGGAGCGAACGAAGGAAGAGGGTGAGTTGGTTGCGAGTGACTGTGAGCTGCTTTTGAGGGGGGTCGTGTTGCCTGCAAAGGTGTTTGACTTGCGCTGGGCTGTAAACTGGCCTGCAGGTTACCGGTGGCTGCCTCCAGCCCCGCAGGGGACGCTGGTACTGTTGAAATCAAGCCTAGCATTATAAAATAAATAAGCAACAAGGCTGGCGGCCCCCCGGTGATGAGAAGGATGCTGGCATTTTGCAAGGATGAAGTAGCGCAAGAAAGAAAGCAAAGAAAAAGAAAAAAAGATATGCGTGCAGTTGTGCAAGGGAATGGAAAAAAGGCATAGAGGAGAGTGACCCCTGCTGGTGGAAGGAAAAAGCAAAAGCCTACAGCACCTGGTATTCCCAGGCGGTCTCCCATCCAAGTACTAACCAGGCCCGACCCTGCTTAGCTTCCGAGACCAGGCGTGTTCAGGGTGGTGTGGCCGTAGGCAGAGACAAGCCTCTCACTTGCTGCTCTTCTACTTTGCAGTCTGGCTGCCGGCTGGCCTTTCCAGTGCTCAGCAAGAGGCCCTTTTGTGCTTTGTTTTTCCTTCACTTTCTTGCTGGCTCCCTTAAAGGGGCTGTAGACCGACCGCCCCGCTCAGACCCGCTGAGCTCACTGACTGACAGCCGCGCTCTCCACGTGACGTCATCGCCGCAGCCGCTGACCGGGAGCAGCGGCGAGACCGGCCGGTGGACCCGGGTAGGGTGAGTAAAGCGCGCTTTGTTTCTGTCTAATAGCCTGCATCCGGGGATTCCTTTCACTGTCTGCAGCGCGCCACACCTAGGAAGGGCACACGCACACATACAAGCGAGCACGCAGGCACGCATGCATGCTCACACGTGGCCAGACCCCTATTTGCCCCTGCAACCTCTCCGCCACCATGCCTCAGACTCTCCTGTCTGTCTTATTATTTCCGGGCCTTAGCAGGAAAAAAAAACCCATTCCCTTCCGCTCCTCCTTTGCACTGAGCTCAGCTCCTGGGCAGCCGTCTGATTGATTGGATTAGCTACACAAACTTATTTGCAGAGGAAGACGTTACTTCTGCTGGCCCACAGTAGGCGGCCGGTCGGCCGGCCTGCCTCCAAAACCATCCCCTGGGCACTTGCTGAAAGCCTGGCCCCTTCACGGCCCGGGCTGCTTTTAACGCCATCGTTTCCAGACAGCGGGCTGCGGGCTCAATTAGGACTTCTAGCCGCAGCAAGGAGCCGGGCATGAGGCCTGCATCGAGGAGGGGTGTGGGGTAGCGTCCTTATTTGCGAACTGGCTCAGAGGCCTCGGTGGGGCTTGGTTGGGGCTTCCAGCTCTAGGTTACGTAAAGTCGGTGTCTGGCAAGACGCGGCTCCGTGCTAGCCGAGCTGGGCAAGAGGGCTAAAAGGTCATCCAAAACAGCCTACAGCACCCGGTGGTCCCAGGAGGTCTCCCTTCCAAGTACTGGCCGAGCCCAACCCTGCTTTGCTTCCGAGAGCGGACGAGATCGGGCGTAACCAGGGTGGTATGGCCAGTAGACGCCCTGGGGCCCATCGCCCGGCCAGCCTTCCTCAGACTCTCGTGGCGAGAACTCTGGCCGTGCGGGGGCGGGCTCCGAAGGGCCGATGCGAAGGCTGGGCCGCCTCTGCAACCGCTGTTTGTTGAGCAGTGAAACACCCGCCGCAGCAGCGCCCTGAGCACCAAGTGTGACTAAAAATGGCTGGACGCAGGGTCTCGTGCAGGCTAAACCGTTAATCGGAAAGAGCAAGCCGGCTCGACCGGCATCTTGGGGCGGAGCGAGACGTCCGGGAGCGAACGAAGGAAGAGGGTGAGTTGGTTGCGAGTGACTGTGAGCTGCTTTTGAGGGGGGTCGTGTTGCCTGCAAAGGTGTTTGACTTGCGCTGGGCTGTAAACTGGCCTGCAGGTTACCGGTGGCTGCCTCCAGCCCCGCAGGGGACGCTGGTACTGTTGAAATCAAGCCTAGCATTATAAAATAAATAAGCAACAAGGCTGGCGGCCCCCCGGTGATGAGAAGGATGCTGGCATTTTGCAAGGATGAAGTAGCGCAAGAAAGAAAGCAAAGAAAAAGAAAAAAAGATATGCGTGCAGTTGTGCAAGGGAATGGAAAAAAGGCATAGAGGAGAGTGACCCCTGCTGGTGGAAGGAAAAAGCAAAAGCCTACAGCACCTGGTATTCCCAGGCGGTCTCCCATCCAAGTACTAACCAGGCCCGACGCTGCTTAGCTTCCGAGACCAGGCGTGTTCAGGGTGGTGTGGCCGTAGGCAGAGACAAGCCTCTCACTTGCTGCTCTTCTACTTTGCAGTCTGGCTGCCGGCTGGCCTTTCCAGTGCTCAGCAAGAGGCCCTTTTGTGCTTTGTTTTTCCTTCACTTTCTTGCTGGCTCCCTTAAAGGGGCTGTAGACCGACCGCCCCGCTCAGACCCGCTGAGCTCACTGACTGACAGCCGCGCTCTCCACGTGACGTCATCGCCGCAGCCGCTGACCGGGAGCAGCGGCGAGACCGGCCGGTGGACCCGGGTAGGGTGAGTAAAGCGCGCTTTGTTTCTGTCTAATAGCCTGCATCCGGGGATTCCTTTCACTGTCTGCAGCGCGCCACACCTAGGAAGGGCACACGCACACATACAAGCGAGCACGCAGGCACGCATGCATGCTCACACGTGGCCAGACCCCTATTTGCCCCTGCAACCTCTCCGCCACCATGCCTCAGACTCTCCTGTCTGTCTTATTATTTCCGGGCCTTAGCAGGAAAAAAAAACCCATTCCCTTCCGCTCCTCCTTTGCACTGAGCTCAGCTCCTGGGCAGCCGTCTGATTGATTGGATTAGCTACACAAACTTATTTGCAGAGGAAGACGTTACTTCTGCTGGCCCACAGTAGGCGGCCGGTCGGCCGGCCTGCCTCCAAACCCATCCCCTGGGCACTTGCTGAAAGCCTGGCCCCTTCACGGCCCGGGCTGCTTTTAACGCCATCGTTTCCAGACAGCGGGCTGCGGGCTCAATTAGGACTTCTAGCCGCAGCAAGGAGCCGGGCATGAGGCCTGCATCGAGGAGGGGTGTGGGGTAGCGTCCTTATTTGCGAACTGGCTCAGAGGCCTCGGTGGGGCTTGGTTGGGGCTTCCAGCTCTAGGCTACGTAAAGTCGGTGTCTGGCAAGACGCGGCTCCGTGCTAGCCGAGCTGGGCAAGAGGGCTCAAAGGTCATCCAAAACAGCCTACAGCACCCGGTGGTCCCAGGAGGTCTCCCTTCCAAGTACTGGCCGAGCCCAACCCTGCTTTGCTTCCGAGAGCGGACGAGATCGGGCGTAACCAGGGTGGTATGGCCAGTAGACGCTCTGGGGCCCATCGCCCGGCCAGCCTTCCTCAGACTCTCGTGGCGAGAACTCTGGCCGTGCGGGGGCGGGCTCCGAAGGGCCGATGCGAAGGCTGGGCCGCCTCTGCAACCGCTGTTTGTTGAGCAGTGAAACACCCGCCGCAGCAGCGCCCTGAGCACCAAGTGTGACTAAAAATGGCTGGACGCAGGGTCTCGTGCAGGCTAAACCGTTAATCGGAAAGAGCAAGCCGGCTCGACCGGCATCTTGGGGCGGAGCGCGACGTCCGGGAGCGAACGAAGGAAGAGGGTGAGTTGGTTGCGAGTGACTGTGAGCTGCTTTTGAGGGGGGTCGTGTTGCCTGCAAAGGTGTTTGACTTGCGCTGGGCTGTAAACTGGCCTGCAGGTTACCGGTAGCTGCCTCCAGCCCCGCAGGGGACGCTGGTACTGTTGAAATCAAGCCTAGCATTATAAAATAAATAAGCAACAAGGCTGGCGGCCCCCCGGTGATGAGAAGGATGCTGGCATTTTGCAAGGATGAAGTAGCGCAAGAAAGAAAGCAAAGAAAAAGAAAAAAAGATATGCGTGCAGTTGTGCAAGGGAATGGAAAAAAGGCATAGAGGAGAGTGACCCCTGCTGGTGGAAGGAAGGAAAAAGCAAAAGCCTACAGCACCTGGTATTCCCAGGCGGTCTCCCATCCAAGTACTAACCAGGCCCGACCCTGCTTAGCTTCCGAGATCAGACGAGATTGGGCGTGTTCAGGGTGGTGTGGCCGTAGGCAGAGACAAGCCTCTCACTTGCTGCTCTTCTACTTTGCAGTCTGGCTGCCGGCTGGCCTTTCCAGTGCTCAGCAAGAGGCCCTTTTGTGCTTTGTTTTTCCTTCACTTTCTTGCTGGCTCCCTTAAAGGGGCTGTAGACCGACCGCCCCGCTCAGACCCGCTGAGCTCACTGACTGACAGCCGCGCTCTCCACGTGACGTCATCGCCGCAGCCGCTGACCGGGAGCAGCGGCGAGACCGGCCGGTGGACCCGGGTAGGGTGAGTAAAGCGCGCTTTGTTTCTGTCTAATAGCCTGCATCCGGGGATTCCTTTCACTGTCTTCAGCGCGCCACACCTAGGAAGGGCACACGCACACATACAAGCGAGCACGCAGGCACGCATGCATGCTCACACGTGGCCAGACCCCTATTTGCCCCTGCAACCTCTCCGCCACCATGCCTCAGACTCTCCTGTCTGTCTTATTATTTCCGGGCCTTAGCAGGAAAAAAAAACCCATTCCCTTCCGCTCCTCCTTTGCACTGAGCTCAGCTCCTGGGCAGCCGTCTGATTGATTGGATTAGCTACACAAACTTATTTGCAGAGGAAGACGTTACTTCTGCTGGCCCACAGTAGGCGGCCGGTCGGCCGGCCTGCCTCCAAAACCATCCCCTGGGCACTTGCTGAAAGCCTGGCCCCTTCACGGCCCGGGCTGCTTTTAACGCCATCGTTTCCAGACAGCGGGCTGCGGGCTCAATTAGGACTTCTAGCCGCAGCAAGGAGCCGGGCATGAGGCCTGCATCGAGGAGGGGTGTGGGGTAGCGTCCTTATTTGCGAACTGGCTCAGAGGCCTCGGTGGGGCTTGGTTGGGGCTTCCAGCTCTAGGTTACGTAAAGTCGGTGTCTGGCAAGACGCGGCTCCGTGCTAGCCGAGCTGGGCAAGAGGGCTAAAAGGTCATCCAAAACAGCCTACAGCACCCGGTGGTCCCAGGAGGTCTCCCTTCCAAGTACTGGCCGAGCCCAACCCTGCTTTGCTTCCGAGAGCGGATAAGATCGGGCGTAACCAGGGTGGTATGGCCAGTAGACGCTCTGTGGCCCATCGCCCGGCCAGCCTTCCTCAGACTCTCGTGGCGAGAACTCTGGCCGTGCGGGGGCGGGCTCCGAAGGGCCGATGCGAAGGCTGGGCCGCCTCTGCAACCGCTGTTTGTTGAGCAGTGAAACACCCGCCGCAGCAGCGCCCTGAGCACCAAGTGTGACTAAAAATGGCTGGACGCAGGGTCTCGTGCAGGCTAAACCGTTAATCGGAAAGAGCAAGCCGGCTCGACCGGCATCTTGGGGCGGAGCGAGACGTCCGGGAGCGAACGAAGGAAGAGGGTGAGTTGGTTGCGAGTGACTGTGAGCTGCTTTTGAGGGGGGTCGTGTTGCCTGCAAAGGTGTTTGACTTGCGCTGGGCTGTAAACTGGCCTGCAGGTTACCGGTGGCTGCCTCCAGCCCCGCAGGGGACGCTGGTACTGTTGAAATCAAGCCTAGCATTATAAAATAAATAAGCAACAAGGCTGGCGGCCCCCCGGTGATGAGAAGGATGCTGGCATTTTGCAAGGATGAAGTAGCGCAAGAAAGAAAGCAAAGAAAAAGAAAAAAAGATATGCGTGCAGTTGTGCAAGGGAATGGAAAAAAGGCATAGAGGAGAGTGACCCCTGCTGGTGGAAGGAAGGAAAAAGCAAAAGCCTACAGCACCTGGTATTCCCAGGCGGTCTCCCATCCAAGTACTAACCAGGCCCGACCCTGCTTAGCTTCCGAGATCAGACGAGATCGGGCGTGTTCAGGGTGGTGTGGCCGTAGGCAGAGACAAGCCTCTCACTTGCTGCTCTTCTACTTTGCAGTCTGGCTGCCGGCTGGCCTTTCCAGTGCTCAGCAAGAGGCCCTTTTGTGCTTTGTTTTTCCTTTACTTTCTTGCTGGCTCCCTTAAAGGGGCTGTAGACCGACCGCCCCGCTCAGACCCGCTGAGCTCACTGACTGACAGCCGCGCTCTCCACGTGACGTCATCGCCGCAGCCGCTGACCGGGAGCAGCGGCGAGATCGGCCGGTGGACCCGGGTAGGGTGAGTAAAGGCGCTTTGTTTCTGTCTAATAGCCTGCATCCGGGGATTCCTTTCACTGTCTGCAGCGCGCCACACCTAGGAAGGGCACAGGCACACATACAAGCGAGCACGCAGGCACGCATGCATGCTCACACGTGGCCAGACCCCTATTTGCCCCTGCAACCTCTCCGCCACCATGCCTCAGACTCTCCTGTCTGTCTTATTATTTCCGGGCCTTAGCAGGAAAAAAAAACCCATTCCCTTCCGCTCCTCCTTTGCACTGAGCTCAGCTCCTGGGCAGCCGTCTGATTGATTGGATTAGCTACACAAACTTATTTGCAGAGGAAGACGTTACTTCTGCTGGCCCACAGTAGGCGGCCGGTCGGCCGGCCTGCCTCCAAAACCATCCCCTGGGCACTTGCTGAAAGCCTGGCCCCTTCACGGCCCGGGCTGCTTTTAACGCCATCGTTTCCAGACAGCGGGCTGCGGGCTCAATTAGGACTTCTAGCCGCAGCAAGGAGCCGGGCATGAGGCCTGCATCGAGGAGGGGTGTGGGGTAGCGTCCTTATTTGCGAACTGGCTCAGAGGCCTCGGTGGGGCTTGGTTGGGGCTTCCAGCTCTAGGTTACGTAAAGTCGGTGTCTGGCAAGACGCGGCTCCGTGCTAGCCGAGCTGGGCAAGAGGGCTAAAAGGTCATCCAAAACAGCCTACAGCACCCGGTGGTCCCAGGAGGTCTCCCTTCCAAGTACTGGCCGAGCCCAAACCTGCTTTGCTTCCGAGAGCGGACAAGATCGGGCGTAACCAGGGTGGTATGGCCAGTAGACACTCTGTGGCCCATCGCCCGGCCAGCCTTCCTCAGACTCTCGTGGCGAGAACTCTGGCCGTGCGGGGGCGGGCTCCGAAGGGCCGATGCGAAGGCTGGGCCGCCTCTGCAACCGCTGTTTGTTGAGCAG
>NC_134358.1:96174251-96222955 GCF_048569485.1 Anomaloglossus baeobatrachus
GCCTTTCCAGTGCTCAGCAAGAGGCCCTTTTGTGCTTTGTTTTTCCTTCACTTTCTTGCTGGCTCCCTTAAAGGGGCTGTAGACCGACCGCCCCGCTCAGACCCGCTGAGCTCACTGACTGACAGCCGCGCTCTCCACGTGACGTCATCGCCGCAGCCGCTGACCGGGAGCAGCGGCGAGACCGGCCGGTGGACCCGGGTAGGGTGAGTAAAGCGCGCTTTGTTTCTGTCTAATAGCCTGCATCCGGGGATTCCTTTCACTGTCTGCAGCGCGCCACACCTAGGAAGGGCACACGCACACATACAAGCGAGCACGCAGGCACGCATGCATGCTCACACGTGGCCAGACCCCTATTTGCCCCTGCAACCTCTCCGCCACCATGCCTCAGACTCTCCTGTCTGTCTTATTATTTCCGGGCCTTAGCAGGAAAAAAAAACCCATTCCCTTCCGCTCCTCCTTTGCACTGAGCTCAGCTCCTGGGCAGCCGTCTGATTGATTGGATTAGCTACACAAACTTATTTGCAGAGGAAGACGTTACTTCTGCTGGCCCACAGTAGGCGGCCGGTCGGCCGGCCTGCCTCCAAAACCATCCCCTGGGCACTTGCTGAAAGCCTGGCCCCTTCACGGCCCGGGCTGCTTTTAACGCCATCGTTTCCAGACAGCGGGCTGCGGGCTCAATTAGGATTTCTAGCCGCAGCAAGGAGCCGGGCATGAGGCCTGCATCGAGGAGGGGTGTGGGGTAGCGTCCTTATTTGCGAACTGGCTCAGAGGCCTCGGTGGGGCTTGGTTGGGGCTTCCAGCTCTAGGTTACGTAAAGTCGGTGTCTGGCAAGACGCGGCTCCGTGCTAGCCGAGCTGGGCAAGAGGGCTAAAAGGTCATCCAAGACAGCCTACAGCACCCGGTGGTTCCAGGAGGTCTCCCTTCCAAGTACTGGCCGAGCCCAACCCTGCTTTGCTTCCGAGAGCGGACGAGATCGGGCGTAACCAGGGTGGTATGGCCAGTAGACGCTCTGTGGCCCATCGCCCGGCCAGCCTTCCTCAGACTCTCGTGGCGAGAACTCTGGCCGTGCGGGGGCGGGCTCCGAAGGGCCGATGCGAAGGCTGGGCCGCCTCTGCAACCGCTGTTTGTTGAGCAGTGAAACACCCGCCGCAGCAGCGCCCTGAGCACCAAGTGTGACTAAAAATGGCTGGACGCAGGGTCTCGTGCAGGCTAAACCGTTAATCGGAAAGAGCAAGCCGGCTCGACCGGCATCTTGGGGCGGAGCGAGACGTCCGGGAGCGAACGAAGGAAGAGGGTGAGTTGGTTGCGAGTGACTGTGAGCTGCTTTTGAGGGGGGTCGTGTTGCCTGCAAAGGTGTTTGACTTGCGCTGGGCTGTAAACTGGCCTGCAGGTTACCGGTGGCTGCCTCCAGCCCCGCAGGGGACGCTGGTACTGTTGAAATCAAGCCTAGCATTATAAAATAAATAAGCAACAAGGCTGGCGGCCCCCCGGTGATGAGAAGGATGCTGGCATTTTGCAAGGATGAAGTAGCGCAAGAAAGAAAGCAAAGAAAAAGAAAAAAAGATATGCGTGCAGTTGTGCAAGGGAATGGAAAAAAGGCATAGAGGAGAGTGACCCCTGCTGGTGGATGGAAGGAAAAAGCAAAAGCCTACAGCACCTGGTATTCCCAGGCGGTCTCCCATCCAAGTACTAACCAGGCCCGACCCTGCTTAGCTTCCGAGATCAGACGAGATCGGGCGTGTTCAGGGTGGTGTGGCCGTAGGCAGAGACAAGCCTCTCACTTGCTGCTCTTCTACTTTGCAGTCTGGCTGCCGGCTGGCCTTTCCAGTGCTCAGCAAGAGGCCCTTTTGTGCTTTGTTTTTCCTTCACTTTCTTGCTGGCTCCCTTAAAGGGGCTGTAGACCGACCGCCCCGCTCAGACCCGCTGAGCTCACTGACTGACAGCCGCGCTCTCCACGTGACGTCATCGCCGCAGCCGCTGACCGGGAGCAGCGGCGAGACCGGCCGGTGGACCCGGGTAGGGTGAGTAAAGCGCGCTTTGTTTCTGTCTAATAGCCTGCATCCGGGGATTCCTTTCACTGTCTGCAGCGCGCCACACCTAGGAAGGGCACACGCACACATACAAGCGAGCACGCAGGCACGCATGCATGCTCACACGTGGCCAGACCCCTATTTGCACCTGCAACCTCTCCGCCACCATGCCTCAGACTCTCCTGTCTGTCTTATTATTTCCGGGCCTTAGCAGGAAAAAAAAACCCATTCCCTTCCGCTCCTCCTTTGCACTGAGCTCAGCTCCTGGGCAGCCGTCTGATTGATTGGATTAGCTACACAAACTTATTTGCAGAGGAAGACGTTACTTCTGCTGGCCCACAGTAGGCGGCCGGTCGGCCGGCCTGCCTCCAAAACCATCCCCTGGGCACTTGCTGAAAGCCTGGCCCCTTCACGGCCCGGGCTGCTTTTAACGCCATCGTTTCCAGACAGCGGGCTGCGGGCTCAATTAGGACTTCTAGCCGCAGCAAGGAGCCGGGCATGAGGCCTGCATCGAGGAGGGGTGTGGGGTAGCGTCCTTATTTGCGAACTGGCTCAGAGGCCTCGGTGGGGCTTGGTTGGGGCTTCCAGCTCTAGGTTACGTAAAGTCGGTGTCTGGCAAGACGCGGCTCCGTGCTAGCCGAGCTGGGCAAGAGGGCTAAAAGGTCATCCAAGACAGCCTACAGCACCCGGTGGTCCCAGGCGTTCTCCCTTCCAAGTACTGGCCGAGCCCAACCCTGCTTTGCTTCCGAGAGCAGACGAGATCGGGCGTAACCAGGGTGGTATGGCCAGTAGACGCTCTGTGGCCCATCACCCGGCCAGCCTTCCTCAGACTCTCGTGGCGAGAACTCTGGCCGTGCGGGGGCGGGCTCCGAAGGGCCGATGCGAAGGCTGGGCCGCCTCTGCAACCGCTGTTTGTTGAGCAGTGAAACACCCGCCGCAGCAGCGCCCTGAGCACCAAGTGTGACTAAAAATGGCTGGACGCAGGGTCTCGTGCAGGCTAAACCGTTAATCGGAAAGAGCAAGCCGGCTCGACCGGCATCTTGGGGCGGAGCGAGACGTCCGGGAGCGAACGAAGGAAGAGGGTGAGTTGGTTGCGAGTGACTGTGAGCTGCTTTTGAGGGGGGTCGTGTTGCCTGCAAAGGTGTTTGACTTGCGCTGGGCTGTAAACTGGCCTGCAGGTTACCGGTGGCTGCCTCCAGCCCCGCAGGGGACGCTGGTACTGTTGAAATCAAGCCTAGCATTATAAAATAAATAAGCAACAAGGCTGGCGGCCCCCCGGTGATGAGAAGGATGCTGGCATTTTGCAAGGATGAAGTAGCGCAAGAAAGAAAGCAAAGAAAAAGAAAAAAAGATATGCGTGCAGTTGTGCAAGGGAATGGAAAAAAGGCATAGAGGAGAGTGACCCCTGCTGGTGGAAGGAAGGAAAAAGCAAAAGACTACAGCACCTGGTATTCCCAGGCGGTCTCCCATCCAAGTACTAACCAGGCCCGACCCTGCTTAGCTTCCGAGATCAGACGAGATCGGGCGTGTTCAGGGTGGTGTGGCCATAGGCAGAGACAAGCCTCTCACTTGCTGCTCTTCTACTTTGCAGTCTGGCTGCCGGCTGGCCTTTCCAGTGCTCAGCAAGAGGCCCTTTTGTGCTTTGTTTTTCCTTCACTTTCTTGCTGGCTCCCTTAAAGGGGCTGTAGACCGACCGCCCCGCTCAGACCCGCTGAGCTCACTGACTGACAGCAGCGCTCTCCACGTGACGTCATCGCCGCAGCCGCTGACCGGGAGCAGCGGCGAGACCGGCCGGTGGACCCGGGTAGGGTGAGTAAAGCGCGCTTTGTTTCTGTCTAATAGCCTGCATCCGGGGATTCCTTTCACTGTCTGCAGCGCGCCACACCTAGGAAGGGTACACGCACACATACAAGCGAGCACGCAGGCACGCATGCATGCTCACACGTGGCCAGACCCCTATTTGCCCCTGCAACCTCTCCGCCACCATGCCTCAGACTCTCCTGTCTGTCTTATTATTTCCGGGCCTTAGCAGGAAAAAAAAACCCATTCCCTTCCGCTCCTCCTTTGCACTGAGCTCAGCTCCTGGGCAGCCGTCTGATTGATTGGATTAGCTACACAAACTTATTTGCAGAGGAAGACGTTACTTCTGCTGGCCCACAGTAGGCGGCCGGTCGGCCGGCCTGCCTCCAAAACCATCCCCTGGGCACTTGCTGAAAGCCTGGCCCCTTCACGGCCCGGGCTGCTTTTAACGCCATCGTTTCCAGACAGCGGGCTGCGGGCTCAATTAGGACTTCTAGCCGCAGCAAGGAGCCGGGCATGAGGCCTGCATCGAGGAGGGGTGTGGGGTAGCGTCCTTATTTGCGAACTGGCTCAGAGGCCTCGGTGGGGCTTGGTTGGGGCTTCCAGCTCTAGGTTACGTAAAGTCGGTGTCTGGCAAGACGCGGCTCCGTGCTAGCCGAGCTGGGCAAGAGGGCTAAAAGGTCATCCAAGACAGCCTACAGCACCCGGTGGTCCCAGGAGGTCTCCCTTCCAAGTACTGGCCGAGCCCAACCCTGCTTTGCTTCCGAGAGCGGACGAGATCGGGCGTAACCAGGGTGGTATGGCCAGTAGACGCTCTGTGGCCCATCGCCCGGCCAGCCTTCCTCAGACTCTCGTGGCGAGAACTCTGGCCATGCGGGGGCGGGCTCCGAAGGGCCGATGCGAAGGCTGGGCCGCCTCTGCAACCGCTGTTTGTTGAGCAGTGAAACACCCGCCGCAGCAGCGCCCTGAGCACCAAGTGTGACTAAAAATGGCTGGACGCAGGGTCTCGTGCAGGCTAAACCGTTAATCGGAAAGAGCAAGCCGGCTCGACCGGCATCTTGGGGCGGAGCGAGACGTCCGGGAGCGAACGAAGGAAGAGGGTGAGTTGGTTGCGAGTGACTGTGAGCTGCTTTTGAAGGGGGGTCGTGTTGCCTGCAAAGGTGTTTGACTTGCGCTGGGCTGTAAACTGGCCTGCAGGTTACCGGTGGCTGCCTCCAGCCCCGCAGGGGACGCTGGTACTGTTGAAATCAAGCCTAGCATTATAAAATAAATAAGCAACAAGGCTGGCGGCCCCCCGGTGATGAGAAGGATGCTGGCATTTTGCAAGGATGAAGTAGCGCAAGAAAGAAAGCAAAGAAAAAGAAAAAAAGATATGCGTGCAGTTGTGCAAGGGAATGGAAAAAAGGCATAGAGGAGAGTGACCCCTGCTGGTGGATGGAAGGAAAAAGCAAAAGCCTACAGCACCTGGTATTCCCAGGCGGTCTCCCATCCAAGTACTAACCAGGCCCGACCCTGCTTAACTTCCGAGATCAGACGAGATCGGGCGTGTTCAGGGTGGTGTGGCCGTAGGCAGAGACAATCCTCTCACTTGCTGCTCTTCTACTTTGCAGTCTGGCTGCCGGCTGGCCTTTCCAGTGCTCAGCAAGAGGCCCTTTTGTGCTTTGTTTTTCCTTCACTTTCTTGCTGGCTCCCTTAAAGGGGCTGTAGACCGACCGCCCCGCTCAGACCCGCTGAGCTCACTGACTGACAGCCGCGCTCTCCACGTGACGTCATCGCCGCAGCCGCTGACCGGGAGCAGCGGCGAGACCGGCCGGTGGACCCGGGTAGGGTGAGTAAAGCGCGCTTTGTTTCTGTCTAATAGCCTGCATCCGGGGATTCCTTTCACTGTCTGCAGCGCGCCACACCTAGGAAGGGCACACGCACACATACAAGCGAGCACGCAGGCACGCATGCATGCTCACACGTGGCCAGACCCCTATTTGCCCCTGCAACCTCTCCGCCACCATGCCTCAGACTCTCCTGTCTGTCTTATTATTTCCGGGCCTTAGCAGGAAAAAAAAACCCATTCCCTTCCGCTCCTCCTTTGCACTGAGCTCAGCTCCTGGGCAGCCGTCTGATTGATTGGATTAGCTACACAAACTTATTTGCAGAGGAAGACGTTACTTCTGCTGGCCCACAGTAGGCGGCCGGTCGGCCGGCCTGCCTCCAAAACCATCCCCTGGGCACTTGCTGAAAGCCTGGCCCCTTCACGGCCCGGGCTGCTTTTAACGCCATCGTTTCCAGACAGCGGGCTGCGGGCTCAATTAGGACTTCTAGCCGCAGCAAGGAGCCGGGCATGAGGCCTGCATCGAGGAGGGGTGTGGGGTAGCGTCCTTATTTGCGAACTGGCTCAGAGGCCTCGGTGGGGCTTGGTTGGGGCTTCCAGCTCTAGGTTACGTAAAGTCGGTGTCTGGCAAGACGCGGCTCCGTGCTAGCCGAGCTGGGCAAGAGGGCTAAAAGGTCATCCAAGACAGCCTACAGCACCCGGTGGTCCCAGGAGGTCTCCCTTCCAAGTACTGGCCGAGCCCAACCCTGCTTTGCTTCCGAGAGCGGACGAGATCGGGCGTAACCAGGGTGGTATGGCCAGTAGACGCTCTGTGGCCCATCGCCCGGCCAGCCTTCCTCAAACTCTCGTGGCGAGAACTCTGGCCGTGCGGGGGCGGGCTCCGAAGGGCCGATGCGAAGGCTGGGCCGCCTCTGCAACCGCTGTTTGTTGAGCAGTGAAACACCCGCCGCAGCAGCGCCCTGAGCACCAAGTGTGACTAAAAATGGCTGGACGCAGGGTCTCGTGCAGGCTAAACCGTTAATCGGAAAGAGCAAGCCGGCTCGACCGGCATCTTGGGGCGGAGCGAGACGTCCGGGAGCGAACGAAGGAAGAGGGTGAGTTGGTTGCGAGTGACTGTGAGCTGCTTTTGAGGGGGGTCGTGTTGCCTGCAAAGGTGTTTGACTTGCGCTGGGCTGTAAACTGGCCTGCAGGTTACCGGTGGCTGCCTCCAGCCCCGCAGGGGACGCTGGTACTGTTGAAATCAAGCCTAGCATTATAAAATAAATAAGCAACAAGGCTGGCGGCCCCCCGGTGATGAGAAGGATGCTGGCATTTTGCAAGGATGAAGTAGCGCAAGAAAGAAAGCAAAGAAAAAGAAAAAAAGATATGCGTGCAGTTGTGCAAGGGAATGGAAAAAAGGCATAGAGGAGAGTGACCCCTGCTGGTGGATGGAAGGAAAAAGCAAAAGCCTACAGCACCTGGTATTCCCAGGCGGTCTCCCATCCAAGTACTAACCAGGCCCGACCCTGCTTAGCTTCCAAGATCAGACGAGATCGGGCGTGTTCAGGGTGGTGTGGCCGTAGGCAGAGACAATCCTCTCACTTGCTGCTCTTCTACTTTGCAGTCTGGCTGCCGGCTGGCCTTTCCAGTGCTCAGCAAGAGGCCCTTTTGTGCTTTGTTTTTCCTTCACTTTCTTGCTGGCTCCCTTAAAGGGGCTGTAGACCGACCGCCCCGCTCAGACCCGCTGAGCTCACTGACTGACAGCCGCGCTCTCCACGTGACGTCATCGCCGCAGCCGCTGACCGGGAGCAGCGGCGAGACCGGCCGGTGGACCCGGGCAGGGTGAGTAAAGCGCGCTTTGTTTCTGTCTAATAGCCTGCATCCGGGGATTCCTTTCACTGTCTGCAGCGCGCCACACCTAGGAAGGGCACACGCACACATACAAGCGAGCACGCAGGCACGCATGCATGCTCACACGTGGCCAGACCCCTATTTGCCCCTGCAACCTCTCCGCCACCATGCCTCAGACTCTCCTGTCTGTCTTATTATTTCCGGGCCTTAGCAGGAAAAAAAAACCCATTCCCTTCCGCTCCTCCTTTGCACTGAGCTCAGCTCCTGGGCAGCCGTCTGATTGATTGGATTAGCTACACAAACTTATTTGCAGAGGAAGACGTTACTTCTGCTGGCCCACAGTAGGCGGCCGGTCGGCCGGCCTGCCTCCAAAACCATCCCCTGGGCACTTGCTGAAAGCCTGGCCCCTTCACGGCCCGGGCTGCTTTTAACGCCATCGTTTCCAGACAGCGGGCTGCGGGCTCAATTAGGACTTCTAGCCGCAGCAAGGAGCCGGGCATGAGGCCTGCATCGAGGAGGGGTGTGGGGTAGCGTCCTTATTTGCGAACTGGCTCAGAGGCCTCGGTGGGGCTTGGTTGGGGCTTCCAGCTCTAGGTTACGTAAAGTCGGTGTCTGGCAAGACGCGGCTCCGTGCTAGCCGAGCTGGGCAAGAGGGCTAAAAGGTCATCCAAGACAGCCTACAGCACCCGGTGGTCCCAGGAGGTCTCCCTTCCAAGTACTGGCCGAGCCCAACCCTGCTTTGCTTCCGAGAGCGGACGAGATCGGGCGTAACCAGGGTGGTATGGCCAGTAGACGCTCTGTGGCCCATCGCCCGGCCAGCCTTCCTCAGACTCTCGTGGCGAGAACTCTGGCCGTGCGGGGGCGGGCTCCGAAGGGCCGATGCGAAGGCTGGGCCGCCTCTGCAACCGCTGTTTGTTGAGCAGTGAAACACCCGCCGCAGCAGCGCCCTGAGCACCAAGTGTGACTAAAAATGGCTGGACGCAGGGTCTCGTGCAGGCTAAACCGTTAATCGGAAAGAGCAAGCCGGCTCGACCGGCATCTTGGGGCGGAGCGAGACGTCCGGGAGCGAACGAAGGAAGAGGGTGAGTTGGTTGCGAGTGACTGTGAGCTGCTTTTGAGGGGGGTCGTGTTGCCTGCAAAGGTGTTTGACTTGCGCTGGGCTGTAAACTGGCCTGCAGGTTACCGGTGGCTGCCTCCAGCCCCGCAGGGGACGCTGGTACTGTTGAAATCAAGCCTAGCATTATAAAATAAATAAGCAACAAGGCTGGCGGCCCCCCGGTGATGAGAAGGATGCTGGCATTTTGCAAGGATGAAGTAGCGCAAGAAAGAAAGCAAAGAAAAAGAAAAAAAGATATGCGTGCAGTTGTGCAAGGGAATGGAAAAAAGGCATAGAGGAGAGTGACCCCTGCTGGTGGATGGAAGGAAAAAGCAAAAGCCTACAGCACCTGGTATTCCCAGGCGGTCTCCCATCCAAGTACTAACCAGGCCCGACCCTGCTTAGCTTCCGAGATCAGACGAGATCGGGCGTGTTCAGGGTGGTGTGGCCGTAGGCAGAGACAATCCTCTCACTTGCTGCTCTTCTACTTTGCAGTCTGGCTGCCGGCTGGCCTTTCCAGTGCTCAGCAAGAGGCCCTTTTGTGCTTTGTTTTTCCTTCACTTTCTTGCTGGCTCCCTTAACCCCTTCACGACCTTGGACGGATCTATCCGTCATAGATCGTGTCCCGTTAAGCCCCGCCCCCTGCCGCGGGCAGGCGGCGTGGATCGGCACACATATCAGCTGTTTTCAACAGCTGACATGTGTGCCTGCTAGCCGCGGGTGGAATCGCTTCCACCCGCGGCCATTAACCCCTTAAATCTTGCTGCCAAAGTCTGGCAGCAAGATTTAAATGCGCGCGGCCATGTTTGTTACTCACCGCCGCCCCCACCGGAAGTCACGTGTGTTATCACGTGACTATCGGTGGTTGCCATCGTAGCACAGGGTCATGTGATGACGCCTGCTGCTATGATCTTTCACTTTCATTTTCCCTCGGCCGAGAGCAGAGGGAAAACCAAAGTGAGTGAATCTGCTGATTACAGCGGTATTGCTGTGATCAGCAGATAGCGATCAGCGATCGGATTGCTGATTGCTATAGCCCCCTAGGGGGACTAGTAAAATAAAAAAAAAAAGTAAAAAAAAAAGTTTTAAAAAATAAAAAAAAAAACAAAAAACCTAAAAGTTTAAATCACCCCCCTTTCCCCCCATTGAAAATTAAAGGGTTAAAAAATAAATAAATATACACATATTTGGTATCGCCGCGTTCAGAAATGCCCGATCTATCAAAATATAAAATCAATTATTCTGATTGGTAAACGGCGTAGTGGCAAAAAAATTCCAAACGCTAAAATTACGTTTTTTGGTCGCCGCAAGTTTTGCGCAAAATGCAATAACAGGCGATCAAAACGTAGCATCTGCGCAAAAATGGTACCATTATAAACGTCAGCTCGAGACGCAAAAAATAAGCCATCACTGAGCCATTGATCCCAAAAAATAAGAACTCTACGTGTTTCGGAAAATGGCGCAAAACGTGCGCCACTTTTATTGGACAAACTTGTGAATTTTTTTTAACCCCTTAGATACAAGTAAACCTATACATGTTTGGTGTCTACAAACTCGCACCGACCTGAGGCATCACACCCAGACATCAGTTTTACCATATAGTGAACACCGTGAATAAAATATCCCAAAAACTATTGTACGATCCCACTTTTTTTGCAATTTTTCCGCACTTGGAATTTTTTTGCCGTTTTCCAGTACACTATATGGTAAAACTTATGATTTCATTTAAAAGTACAACTCGTCCCGCAAAAAACAAGCCCTCATATGGCAAGATTGACGGAATAATAAAAAAGTTACGGCTCTTGGAAGAAAAGGAGCAAAAAACAAAAACGCAAAAACGGAAAGTGCCCGGGGGCTGAAGGGGTTAAAGGGGCTGTAGACCGACCGCCCCGCTCAGACCCGCTGAGCTCACTGACTGACAGCCGCGCTCTCCACGTGACGTCATCGCCGCAGCCGCTGACCGGGAGCAGCGGCGAGACCGGCCGGTGGACCCGGGTAGGGTGAGTAAAGCGCGCTTTGTTTCTGTCTAATAGCCTGCATCCGGGGATTCCTTTCACTGTCTGCAGCGCGCCACACCTAGGAAGGGCACACGCACACATACAAGCGAGCACGCAGGCACGCATGCATGCTCACACGTGGCCAGACCCCTATTTGCCCCTGCAACCTCTCCGCCACCATGCCTCAGACTCTCCTGTCTGTCTTATTATTTCCGGGCCTTAGCAGGAAAAAAAAAACCATTCCCTTCCGCTCCTCCTTTGCACTGAGCTCAGCTCCTGGGCAGCCGTCTGATTGATTGGATTAGCTACACAAACTTATTTGCAGAGGAAGACGTTACTTCTACTGGCCCACAGTAGGCGGCCGGTCGGCCGGCCTGCCTCCAAAACCATCCCCTGGGCACTTGCTGAAAGCCTGGCCCCTTCACGGCCCGGGCTGCTTTTAACGCCATCGTTTCCAGACAGCGGGCTGCGGGCTCAATTAGGACTTCTAGCCGCAGCAAGGAGCCGGGCATGAGGCCTGCATCGAGGAGGGGTGTGGGGTAGCGTCCTTATTTGCGAACTGGCTCAGAGGCCTCGGTGGGCCTTGGTTGGGGCTTCCAGCTCTAGGTTACGTAAAGTCGGTGTCTGGCAAGACGCGGCTCCGTGCTAGCCGAGCTGGGCAAGAGGGCTAAAAGGTCATCCAAAACAGCCTACAGCACCCGGTGGTCCCAGGAGGTCTCCCTTCCAAGTACTGGCCGAGCCCAATGCTGCTTTGCTTCCGAGAGCGGACGAGATCGGGCGTAACCAGGGTGGTATGGCCAGTAGACGCTCTGTGGCCCATCGCCCGGCCAGCCTTCCTCAGACTCTCGTGGTGAGAACTCTGGCCGTGCGGGGGCGGGCTCCGAAGGGCCGATGCGAAGGCTGGGCCGCCTCTGCAACCGCTGTTTGTTGAGCAGTGAAACACCCGCCGCAGCAGCGCCCTGAGCACCAAGTGTGACTAAAAATGGCTGGACGCAGGGTCTCGTGCAGGCTAAACCGTTATTCGGAAAGAGCAAGCCGGCTCGACCGGCATCTTGGGGCGGAGCGAGACGTCCGGGAGCGAACGAAGGAAGAGGGTGAGTTGGTTGCGAGTGACTGTGAGCTGCTTTTGAGGGGGGTCGTGTTGCCTGCAAAGGTGTTTGACTTGCGCTGGGCTGTAAACTGGCCTGCAGGTTACCGGTGGCTGCCTCCAGCCCCGCAGGGGACGCTGGTACTGTTGAAATCAAGCCTAGCATTATAAAATAAATAAGCAACAAGGCTGGCGGCCCCCCGGTGATGAGAAGGATGCTGGCATTTTGCAAGGATGAAGTAGCGCAAGAAAGAAAGCAAAGAAAAAGAAAAAAAGATATGCGTGCAGTTGTGCAAGGGAATGGAAAAAAGGCATAGAGGAGAGTGACCCCTGCTGGTGGATGGAAGGAAAAAGCAAAAGCCTACAGCACCTGGTATTCCCAGGCGGTCTCCCATCCAAGTACTAACCAGGCCCGACCCTGCTTAGCTTCCGAGATCAGACGAGATCGGGCGTGTTCAGGGTGGTGTGGCCGTAGGCAGAGACAATCCTCTCACTTGCTGCTCTTCTACTTTGCAGTCTGGCTGCCGGCTGGCCTTTCCAGTGCTCAGCAAGAGGCCCTTTTGTGCTTTGTTTTTCCTTCACTTTCTTGCTGGCTCCCTTAAAGGGGCTGTAGACCGACCGCCCCGCTCAGACCCGCTGAGCTCACTGACTGACAGCCGCGCTCTCCACGTGACGTCATCGCCGCAGCCGCTGACCGGGAGCAGCGGCGAGACCGGCCGGTGGACCCGGGTAGGGTGAGTAAAGCGCGCTTTGTTTCTGTCTAATAGCCTGCATCCGGGGATTCCTTTCACTGTCTGCAGCGCGCCACACCTAGGAAGGGCACACGCACACATACAAGCGAGCACGCAGGCACGCATGCATGCTCACATGTGGCCAGACCCCTATTTGCCCCTGCAACCTCTCCGCCACCATGCCTCAGACTCTCCTGTCTGTCTTATTATTTCCGGGCCTTAGCAGGAAAAAAAAACCCATTCCCTTCCGCTCCTCCTTTGCACTGAGCTCAGCTCCTGGGCAGCCGTCTGATTGATTGGATTAGCTACACAAACTTATTTGCAGAGGAAGACGTTACTTCTGCTGGCCCACAGTAGGCGGCCGGTCGGCCGGCCTGCCTCCAAAACCATCCCCTGGGCACTTGCTGAAAGCCTGGCCCCTTCACGGCCCGGGCTGCTTTTAACGCCATCGTTTCCAGACAGCGGGCTGCGGGCTCAATTAGGACTTCTAGCCGCAGCAAGGAGCCGGGCATGAGGCCTGCATCGAGGAGGGGTGTGGGGTAGCGTCCTTATTTGCGAACTGGCTCAGAGGCCTCGGTGGGGGCTTCCAGCTCTAGGTTACGTAAAGTCGGTGTCTGGCAAGACGCGGCTCCGTGCTAGCCGAGCTGGGCAAGAGGGCTAAAAGGTCATCCAAGACAGCCTACAGCACCCGGTGGTCCCAGGAGGTCTCCCTTCCAAGTACTGGCCGAGCCCAACCCTGCTTTGCTTCCGAGAGCGGACGAGATCGGGCGTAACCAGGGTGGTATGGCCAGTAGACGCTCTGTGGCCCATCGCCCGGCCAGCCTTCCTCAGACTCTCGTGGCGAGAACTCTGGCCGTGCGGGGGCGGGCTCCGAAGGGCCGATGCGAAGGCTGGGCCGCCTCTGCAACCGCTGTTTGTTGAGCAGTGAAACACCCGCCGCAGCAGCGCCCTGAGCACCAAGTGTGACTAAAAATGGCTGGACGCAGGGTCTCGTGCAGGCTAAACCGTTAATCGGAAAGAGCAAGCCGGCTCGACCGGCATCTTGGGGCGGAGCGAGACGTCCGGGAGCGAACGAAGGAAGAGGGTGAGTTGGTTGCGAGTGACTGTGAGCTGCTTTTGAGGGGGGTCGTGTTGCCTGCAAAGGTGTTTGACTTGCGCTGGGCTGTAAACTGGCCTGCAGGTTACCGGTGGCTGCCTCCAGCCCCGCAGGGGACGCTGGTACTGTTGAAATCAAGCCTAGCATTATAAAATAAATAAGCAACAAGGCTGGCGGCCCCCCGGTGATGAGAAGGATGCTGGCATTTTGCAAGGATGAAGTAGCGCAAGAAAGAAAGCAAAGAAAAAGAAAAAAAGATATGCGTGCAGTTGTGCAAGGGAATGGAAAAAAGGCATAGAGGAGAGTGACCCCTGCTGGTGGAAGGAAGGAAAAAGCAAAAGCCTACAGCACCTGGTATTCCCAGGCGGTCTCCCATCCAAGTACTAACCAGGCCCGACCCTGCTTAGCTTCCGAGATCAGACGAGATCGGGCGTGTTCAGGGTGGTGTGGCCGTAGGCAGAGACAAGCATCTCACTTGCTGCTCTTCTACTTTGCAGTCTGGCTGCCGGCTGGCCTTTCCAGTGCTCAGCAAGAGGCCCTTTTGTGCTTTGTTTTTCCTTCACTTTCTTGCTGGCTCCCTTAAAGGGGCTGTAGACCGACCGCCCCGCTCAGACCCGCTGAGCTCACTGACTGACAGCCGCGCTCTCCACGTGACGTCATCGCCGCAGCCGCTGACCGGGAGCAGCGGCGAGACCGGCCGGTGGACCCGGGTAGGGTGAGTAAAGCGCGCTTTGTTTCTGTCTAATAGCCTGCATCCGGGGATTCCTTTCACTGTCTGCAGCGCGCCACACCTAGGAAGGGCACACGCACACATACAAGCGAGCACGCAGGCACGCATGCATGCTCACACGTGGCCAGACCCCTATTTGCCCCTGCAACCTCTCCGCCACCATGCCTCAGACTCTCCTGTCTGTCTTATTATTTCCGGGCCTTAGCAGGAAAAAAAACCCCATTCCCTTCCGCTCCTCCTTTGCACTGAGCTCAGCTCCTGGGCAGCCGTCTGATTGATTGGATTAGCTACACAAACTTATTTGCAGAGGAAGACGTTACTTCTGCTGGCCCACAGTAGGCGGCCGGTCGGCCGGCCTGCCTCCAAAACCATCCCCTGGGCACTTGCTGAAAGCCTGGCCCCTTCACGGCCCGGGCTGCTTTTAACGCCATCGTTTCCAGACAGCGGGCTGCGGGCTCAATTAGGACTTCTAGCCGCAGCAAGGAGCCGGGCATGAGGCCTGCATCGAGGAGGGGTGTGGGGTAGCGTCCTTATTTGCGAACTGGCTCAGAGGCCTCGGTGGGGCTTGGTTGGGGCTTCCAGCTCTAGGTTACGTAAAGTCGGTGTCTGGCAAGACGCGGCTCCGTGCTAGCCGAGCTGGGCAAGAGGGCTAAAAGGTCATCCAAGACAGCCTACAGCACCCGGTGGTCCCAGGAGGTCTCCCTTCCAAGTACTGGCCGAGCCCAACCCTGCTTTGCTTCCGAGAGCGGACGAGATCGGGCGTAACCAGGGTGGTATGGCCAGTAGACGCTCTGTGGCCCATCGCCCGGCCAGCCTTCCTCAGACTCTCGTGGCGAGAACTCTGGCCGTGCGGGGGCGGGCTCCGAAGGGCCGATGCGAAGGCTGGGCCGCCTCTGCAACCGCTGTTTGTTGAGCAGTGAAACACCCGCCGCAGCAGCGCCCTGAGCACCAAGTGTGACTAAAAATGGCTGGACGCAGGGTCTCGTGCAGGCTAAACCGTTAATCGGAAAGAGCAAGCCGGCTCGACCGGCATCTTGGGGCGGAGCGAGACGTTCCGGAGCGAACGAAGGAAGAGGGTGAGTTGGTTGCGAGTGACTGTGAGCTGCTTTTGAGGGGGGTCGTGTTGCCTGCAAAGGTGTTTGACTTGCGCTGGGCTGTAAACTGGCCTGCAGGTTACCGGTGGCTGCCTCCAGCCCCGCAGGGGACGCTGGTACTGTTGAAATCAAGCCTAGCATTATAAAATAAATAAGCAACAAGGCTGGCGGCCCCCCGGTGATGAGAAGGATGCTGGCATTTTGCAAGGATGAAGTAGCGCAAGAAAGAAAGCAAAGAAAAAGAAAAAAAGATATGCGTGCAGTTGTGCAAGGGAATGGAAAAAAGGCATAGAGGAGAGTGACCCCTGCTGGTGGATGGAAGGAAAAAGCAAAAGCCTACAGCACCTGGTATTCCCAGGCGGTCTCCCATCCAAGTACTAACCAGGCCCGACCCTGCTTAGCTTCCGAGATCAGACGAGATCGGGCGTGTTCAGGGTGGTGTGGCCGTAGGCAGAGACAATCCTCTCACTTGCTGCTCTTCTACTTTGCAGTCTGGCTGCCGGCTGGCCTTTCCAGTGCTCAGCAAGAGGCCCTTTTGTGCTTTGTTTTTCCTTCACTTTCTTGCTGGCTCCCTTAAAGGGGCTGTAGACCGACCGCCCCGCTCAGACCCGCTGAGCTCACTGACTGACAGCCGCGCTCTCCACGTGACGTCATCGCCGCAGCCGCTGACCGGGAGCAGCGGCGAGACCGGCCGGTGGACCCGGGTAGGGTGAGTAAAGCGCGCTTTGTTTCTGTCTAATAGCCTGCATCCGGGGATTCCTTTCACTGTCTGCAGCGCGCCACACCTAGGAAGGGCACACGCACACATACAAGCGAGCACGCAGGCACGCATGCATGCTCACATGTGGCCAGACCCCTATTTGCCCCTGCAACCTCTCCGCCACCATGCCTCAGACTCTCCTGTCTGTCTTATTATTTCCGGGCCTTAGCAGGAAAAAAAACCCCATTCCCTTCCGCTCCTCCTTTGCACTGAGCTCAGCTCCTGGGCAGCCGTCTGATTGATTGGATTAGCTACACAAACTTATTTGCAGAGGAAGACGTTACTTCTGCTGGCCCACAGTAGGCGGCCGGTCGGCCGGCCTGCCTCCAAAACCATCCCCTGGGCACTTGCTGAAAGCCTGGCCCCTTCACGGCCCGGGCTGCTTTTAACGCCATCGTTTCCAGACAGCGGGCTGCGGGCTCAATTAGGACTTCTAGCCGCAGCAAGGAGCCGGGCATGAGGCCTGCATCGAGGAGGGGTGTGGGGTAGCGTCCTTATTTGCGAACTGGCTCAGAGGCCTCGGTGGGGCTTGGTTGGGGCTTCCAGCTCTAGGTTACGTAAAGTCGGTGTCTGGCAAGACGCGGCTCCGTGCTAGCCGAGCTGGGCAAGAGGGCTAAAAGGTCATCCAAGACAGCCTACAGCACCCGGTGGTCCCAGGAGGTCTCCCTTCCAAGTACTGGCCGAGCCCAACCCTGCTTTGCTTCCGAGAGCGGACGAGATCGGGCGTAACCAGGGTGGTATGGCCAGTAGACGCTCTGTGGCCCATCGCCCGGCCAGCCTTCCTCAGACTCTCGTGGCGAGAACTCTGGCCGTGCGGGGGCGGGCTCCGAAGGGCCGATGCGAAGGCTGGGCCGCCTCTGCAACCGCTGTTTGTTGAGCAGTGAAACACCCGCCGCAGCAGCGCCCTGAGCTCCAAGTGTGACTAAAAATGGCTGGACGCAGGGTCTCGTGCAGGCTAAACCGTTAATCGGAAAGAGCAAGCCGGCTCGACCGGCATCTTGGGGCGGAGCGAGACGTCCGGGAGCGAACGAAGGAAGAGGGTGAGTTGGTTGCGAGTGACTGTGAGCTGCTTTTGAGGGGGGTCGTGTTGCCTGCAAAGGTGTTTGACTTGCGCTGGGCTGTAAACTGGCCTGCAGGTTACCGGTGGCTGCCTCCAGCCCCGCAGGGGACGCTGGTACTGTTGAAATCAAGCCTAGCATTATAAAATAAATAAGCAACAAGGCTGGCGGCCCCCCGGTGATGAGAAGGATGCTGGCATTTTGCAAGGATGAAGTAGCGCAAGAAAGAAAGCAAAGAAAAAGAAAAAAAGATATGCGTGCAGTTGTGCAAGGGAATGGAAAAAAGGCATAGAGGAGAGTGACCCCTGCTGGTGGATGGAAGGAAAAAGCAAAAGCCTACAGCACCTGGTATTCCCAGGCGGTCTCCCATCCAAGTACTAACCAGGCCCGACCCTGCTTAGCTTCCGAGATCAGACGAGATCGGGCGTGTTCAGGGTGGTGTGGCCGTAGGCAGAGACAATCCTCTCACTTGCTGCTCTTCTACTTTGCAGTCTGGCTGCCGGCTGGCCTTTCCAGTGCTCAGCAAGAGGCCCTTTTGTGCTTTGTTTTTCCTTCACTTTCTTGCTGGCTCCCTTAAAGGGGCTGTAGACCGACCGCCCCGCTCAGACCCGCTGAGCTCACTGACTGACAGCCGCGCTCTCCACGTGACGTCATCGCCGCAGCCGCTGACCGGGAGCAGCGGCGAGACCGGCCGGTGGACCCGGGTAGGGTG
Source organism: Anomaloglossus baeobatrachus (assembly GCF_048569485.1). NCBI lineage: Eukaryota > Metazoa > Chordata > Amphibia > Anura > Aromobatidae > Anomaloglossus > Anomaloglossus baeobatrachus. Next base: position 96,192,098 of record NC_134358.1, read on the forward strand.
AGTAAAGCGCGCTTTGTTTCTGTCTAATAGCCTGCATCCGGGGATTCCTTTCACTGTCTGCAGCTCGCCACACCTAGGAAGGGCACACGCACACATACAAGCGAGCACGCAGGCACGCATGCATGCTCACATGTGGCCAGACCCCTATTTGCCCCTGCAACCTCTCCGCCACCATGCCTCAGACTCTCCTGTCTGTCTTATTATTTCCGGGCCTTAGCAGGAAAAAAAACCCCATTCCCTTCCGCTCCTCCTTTGCACTGAGCTCAGCTCCTGGGCAGCCGTCTGATTGATTGGATTAGCTACACAAACTTATTTGCAGAGGAAGACGTTACTTCTGCTGGCCCACAGTAGGCGGCCGGTCGGCCGGCCTGCCTCCAAAACCATCCCCTGGGCACTTGCTGAAAGCCTGGCCCCTTCACGGCCCGGGCTGCTTTTAACGCCATCGTTTCCAGACAGCGGGCTGCGGGCTCAATTAGGACTTCTAGCCGCAGCAAGGAGCCGGGCATGAGGCCTGCATCGAGGAGGGGTGTGGGGTAGCGTCCTTATTTGCGAACTGGCTCAGAGGCCTCGGTGGGGCTTGGTTGGGGCTTCCAGCTCTAGGTTACGTAAAGTCGGTGTCTGGCAAGACGCGGCTCCGTGCTAGCCGAGCTGGGCAAGAGGGCTAAAAGGTCATCCAAGACAGCCTACAGCACCCGGTGGTCCCAGGAGGTCTCCCTTCCAAGTACTGGCCGAGCCCAACCCTGCTTTGCTTCCGAGAGCGGACGAGATCGGGCGTAACCAGGGTGGTATGGCCAGTAGACGCTCTGTGGCCCATCGCCCGGCCAGCCTTCCTCAGACTCTCGTGGCGAGAACTCTGGCCGTGCGGGGGCGGGCTCCGAAGGGCCGATGCGAAGGCTGGGCCGCCTCTGCAACCGCTGTTTGTTGAGCAGTGAAACACCCGCCGCAGCAGCGCCCTGAGCTCCAAGTGTGACTAAAAATGGCTGGACGCAGGGTCTCGTGCAGGCTAAACCGTTAATCGGAAAGAGCAAGCCGGCTCGACCGGCATCTTGGGGCGGAGCGAGACGTCCGGGAGCGAACGAAGGAAGAGGGTGAGTTGGTTGCGAGTGACTGTGAGCTGCTTTTGAGGGGGGTCGTGTTGCCTGCAAAGGTGTTTGACTTGCGCTGGGCTGTAAACTGGCCTGCAGGTTACCGGTGGCTGCCTCCAGCCCCGCAGGGGACGCTGGTACTGTTGAAATCAAGCCTAGCATTATAAAATAAATAAGCAACAAGGCTGGCGGCCCCCCGGTGATGAGAAGGATGCTGGCATTTTGCAAGGATGAAGTAGCGCAAGAAAGAAAGCAAAGAAAAAGAAAAAAAGATATGCGTGCAGTTGTGCAAGGGAATGGAAAAAAGGTATAGAGGAGAGTGACCCCTGCTGGTGGAAGGAAGGAAAAAGCAAAAGCCTACAGCACCTGGTATTCCCAGGCGGTCTCCCATCCAAGTACTAACCAGGCCCGACCCTGCTTAGCTTCCGAGATCAGACGAGATCGGGCGTGTTCAGGGTGGTGTGGCCGTAGGCAGAGACAAGCCTCTCACTTGCTGCTCTTCTACTTTGCAGTCTGGCTGCCGGCTGGCCTTTCCAGTGCTCAGCAAGAGGCCCTTTTGTGCTTTGTTTTTCCTTCACTTTCTTGCTGGCTCCCTTAAAGGGGCTGTAGACCGACCGCCCCGCCAAGACCCGCTGAGCTCACTGACTGACAGCCGCGCTCTCCACGTGACGTCATCGCCGCAGCCGCTGACCGGGAGCAGCGGCGAGACCGGCCGGTGGACCCGGGTAGGGTGAGTAAAGCGCGCTTTGTTTCTGTCTAATAGCCTGCATCCGGGGATTCCTTTCACTGTCTGCAGCGCGCCACACCTAGGAAGGGCACACGCACACATACAAGCGAGCACGCAGGCACGCATGCATGCTCACACGTGGCCAGACCCCTATTTGCCCCTGCAACCTCTCCGCCACCATGCCTCAGACTCTCCTGTCTGTCTTATTATTTCCGGGCCTTAGCAGGAAAAAAAACCCCATTCCCTTCCGCTCCTCCTTTGCACTGAGCTCAGCTCCTGGGCAGCCGTCTGATTGATTGGATTAGCTACACAAACTTATTTGCAGAGGAAGACGTTACTTCTGCTGGCCCACAGTAGGCGGCCGGTCGGCCGGCCTGCCTCCAAAACCATCCCCTGGGCACTTGCTGAAAGCCTGGCCCCTTCACGGCCCGGGCTGCTTTTAACGCCATCGTTTCCAGACAGCGGGCTGCGGGCTCAATTAGGACTTCTAGCCGCAGCAAGGAGCCGGGCATGAGGCCTGCATCGAGGAGGGGTGTGGGGTAGCGTCCTTATTTGCGAACTGGCTCAGAGGCCTCGGTGGGGCTTGGTTGAGGCTTCCAGCTCTAGGTTACGTAAAGTCGGTGTCTGGCAAGACGCGGCTCCGTGCTAGCCGAGCTGGGCAAGAGGGCTAAAAGGTCATCCAAGACAGCCTACAGCACCCGGTGGTCCCAGGAGGTCTCCCTTCCAAGTACTGGCCGAGCCCAACCCTGCTTTGCTTCCGAGAGCGGACGAGATCGGGCGTAACCAGGGTGGTATGGCCAGTAGACGCTCTGTGGCCCATCGCCCGGCCAGCCTTCCTCAGACTCTCGTGGCGAGAACTCTGGCCGTGCGGGGGCGGGCTCCGAAGGGCCGATGCGAAGGCTGGGCCGCCTCTGCAACCGCTGTTTGTTGAGCAGTGAAACACCCGCCGCAGCAGCGCCCTGAGCACCAAGTGTGACTAAAAATGGCTGGACGCAGGGTCTCGTGCAGGCTAAACCGTTAATCGGAAAGAGCAAGCCGGCTCGACCGGCATCTTGGGGCGGAGCGAGACGTTCCGGAGCGAACGAAGGAAGAGGGTGAGTTGGTTGCGAGTGACTGTGAGCTGCTTTTGAGGGGGGTCGTGTTGCCTGCAAAGGTGTTTGACTTGCGCTGGGCTGTAAACTGGCCTGCAGGTTACCGGTGGCTGCCTCCAGCCCCGCAGGGGACGCTGGTACTGTTGAAATCAAGCCTAGCATTATAAAATAAATAAGCAACAAGGCTGGCGGCCCCCCGGTGATGAGAAGGATGCTGGCATTTTGCAAGGATGAAGTAGCGCAAGAAAGAAAGCAAAGAAAAAGAAAAAAAGATATGCGTGCAGTTGTGCAAGGGAATGGAAAAAAGGCATAGAGGAGAGTGACCCCTGCTGGTGGAAGGAAGGAAAAAGCAAAAGCCTACAGCACCTGGTATTCCCAGGCGGTCTCCCATCCAAGTACTAACCAGGCCCGACCCTGCTTAGCTTCCGAGATCAGACGAGATCGGGCGTGTTCAGGGTGGTGTGGCCGTAGGCAGAGACAAGCCTCTCACTTGCTGCTCTTCTACTTTGCAGTCTGGCTGCCGGCTGGCCTTTCCAGTGCTCAGCAAGAGGCCCTTTTGTGCTTTGTTTTTCCTTCACTTTCTTGCTGGCTCCCTTAAAGGGGCTGTAGACCGACCGCCCCGCTCAGACCCGCTGAGCTCACTGACTGACAGCCGCGCTCTCCACGTGACGTCATCGCCGCAGCCGCTGACCGGGAGCAGCGGCGAGACCGGCCGGTGGACCCGGGTAGGGTGAGTAAAGCGCGCTTTGTTTCTGTCTAATAGCCTGCATCCGGGGATTCCTTTCACTGTCTGCAGCGCGCCACACCTAGGAAGGGCACACGCACACATACAAGCGAGCACGCAGGCACGCATGCATGCTCACACGTGGCCAGACCCCTATTTGCCCCTGCAACCTCTCCGCCACCATGCCTCAGACTCTCCTGTCTGTCTTATTATTTCCGGGCCTTAGCAGGAAAAAAAACCCATTCCCTTCCGCTCCTCCTTTGCACTGAGCTCAGCTCCTGGGCAGCCGTCTGATTGATTGGATTAGCTACACAAACTTATTTGCAGAGGAAGACGTTACTTCTGCTGGCCCACAGTAGGCGGCCGGTCGGCCGGCCTGCCTCCAAAACCATCCCCTGGGCACTTGCTGAAAGCCTGGCCCCTTCACGGCCCGGGCTGCTTTTAACGCCATCGTTTCCAGACAGCGGGCTGCGGGCTCAATTAGGACTTCTAGCCGCAGCAAGGAGCCGGGCATGAGGCCTGCATCGAGGAGGGGTGTGGGGTAGCGTCCTTATTTGCGAACTGGCTCAGAGGCCTCGGTGGGGCTTGGTTGGGGCTTCCAGCTCTAGGTTACGTAAAGTCGGTGTCTGGCAAGACGCGGCTCCGTGCTAGCCGAGCTGGGCAAGAGGGCTAAAAGGTCATCCAAGACAGCCTACAGCACCCGGTGGTCCCAGGAGGTCTCCCTTCCAAGTACTGGCCGAGCCCAACCCTGCTTTGCTTCCGAGAGCGGACGAGATCGGGCGTAACCAGGGTGGTATGGCCAGTAGACGCTCTGTGGCCCATCGCCCCGGCCAGCCTTCCTCAGACTCTCGTGGCGAGAACTCTGGCCGTGCGGGGGCGGGCTCCGAAGGGCCGATGCGAAGGCTGGGCCGCCTCTGCAACCGCTGTTTGTTGAGCAATGAAACACCCGCCGCAGCAGCGCCCTGAGCACCAAGTGTGACTAAAAATGGCTGGACGCAGGGTCTCGTGCAGGCTAAACCGTTAATCGGAAAGAGCAAGCCGGCTCGACCGGCATCTTGGGGCGGAGCGAGACGTCTGGGAGCGAACGAAGGAAGAGGGTGAGTTGGTTGCGAGTGACTGTGAGCTGCTTTTGAGGGGGGTCGTGTTGCCTGCAAAGGTGTTTGACTTGCGCTGGGCTGTAAACTGGCCTGCAGGTTACCGGTGGCTGCCTCCAGCCCCGCAGGGGACGCTGGTACTGTTGAAATCAAGCCTAGCATTATAAAATAAATAAGCAACAAGGCTGGCGGCCCCCCGGTGATGAGAAGGATGCTGGCATTTTGCAAGGATGAAGTAGCGCAAGAAAGAAAGCAAAGAAAAAGAAAAAAAGATATGCGTGCAGTTGTGCAAGGGAATGGAAAAAAGGCATAGAGGAGAGTGACCCCTGCTGGTGGAAGGAAGGAAAAAGCAAAAGCCTACAGCACCTGGTATTCCCAGGCGGTCTCCCATCCAAGTACTAACCAGGCCCAACCCTGCTTAGCTTCCGAGATCAGACGAGATCGGGCGTGTTCAGGGTGGTGTGGCCGTAGGCAGAGACAAGCCTCTCACTTGCTGCTCTTCTACTTTGCAGTCTGGCTGCCGGCTGGCCTTTCCAGTGCTCAGCAAGAGGCCCTTTTGTGCTTTGTTTTTCCTTCATTTTCTTGCTGGCTCCCTTAAAGGGGCTGTAGACCGACCGCCCTGCTCAGACCCGCTGAGCTCACTGACTGACAGCCGCGCTCTCCACGTGACGTCATCGCCGCAGCCGCTGACCGGGAAGCAGCGGCGAGACCGGCCGGTGGACCCGGGTAGGGTGAGTAAAGCGCGCTTTGTTTCTGTCTAATAGCCTGCATCCGGGGATTCCTTTCACTGTCTGCAGCGCGCCACACCTAGGAAGGGCACACGCACACATACAAGCGAGCACGTAGGCACGCATGCATGCTCACACGTGGCCAGACCCCTATTTGCCCCTGCAACCTCTCCGCCACCATGCCTCAGACTCTCCTGTCTGTCTTATTATTTCCGGGCCTTAGCAGGAAAAAAAACCCCATTCCCTTCCGCTCCTCCTTTGCACTGAGCTCAGCTCCTGGGCAGCCGTCTGATTGATTGGATTAGCTACACAAACTTATTTGCAGAGGAAGACGTTACTTCTGCTGGCCCACAGTAGGCGGCCGGTCGGCCGGCCTGCCTCCAAAACCATCCCCTGGGCACTTGCTGAAAGCCTGGCCCCTTCACGGCCCGGGCTGCTTTTAACGCCATCGTTTCCAGACAGCGGGCTGCGGGCTCAATTAGGACTTCTAGCCGCAGCAAGGAGCCGGGCATGAGGCCTGCATCGAGGAGGGGTGTGGGGTAGCGTCCTTATTTGCGAACTGGCTCAGAGGCCTCGGTGGGGCTTGGTTGGGGCTTCCACCTCTAGGTTACGTAAAGTCGGTGTCTGGCAAGACGCGGCTCCGTGCTAGCCGAGCTGGGCAAGAGGGCTAAAAGGTCATCCAAAACAGCCTACAGCACCCGGTGGTCCCAGGAGGTCTCCCTTCCAAGTACTGGCCGAGCCCAACCCTGCTTTGTTTCCGAGAGCGGACGAGATCGGGCGTAACCAGGGTGGTATGGCCAGTAGACGCTCTGTGGCCCATCGCCCGGCCAGCCTTCCTCAGACTCTCGTGGCGAGAACTCTGGCCGTGCGGGGGCGGGCTCCGAAGGGCCGATGCGAAGGCTGGGCCGCCTCTGCAACCGCTGTTTGTTGAGCAGTGAAACACCCGCCGCAGCAGCGCCCTGAGCACCAAGTGTGACTAAAAATGGCTGGACGCAGGGTCTCGTGCAGGCTAAAGCGTTAATCGGAAAGAGCAAGCCGGCTCGACCGGCATCTTGGGGCGGAGCGAGACGTCCGGGAGTGAACGAAGGAAGAGGGTGAGTTGGTTGCGAGTGACTGTGAGCTGCTTTTGAGGGGGGTCGTGTTGCCTGCAAAGGTGTTTGACTTGCGCTGGGCTGTAAACTGGCCTGCAGGTTACCGGTGGCTGCCTACAGCCCCGCAGGGGACGCTGGTACTGTTGAACTGAAGCCTAGCATTATAAAATAAATAAGCAACAAGGCTGGCGGCCCCCCGGTGATGAGAAGGATGCTGGCATTTTGCAAGGATGAAGTAGCGCAAGAAAGAAAGCAAAGAAAAAAAGATATGCGTGCAGTTGTGCAAGGGAATGGAAAAAAGGCATAGAGGAGAGTGACCCCTGCTGGTGGAAGGAAGGAAAAAGCAAAAGCCTACAGCACGTGGTATTCCCAGGCGGTCTCCCATCCAAGTACTAACCAGGACCGACCCTGCTTAGCTTCCGAGATCAGACGAGATCGGGCATGTTCAGGGTGGTGTGGCTGTAGGCAGAGACAAGCCTCTCACTTGCTGCTCTTCTACTTTGCAGTCTGGCTGCCGGCTGGCCTTTCCAGTGCTCAGCAAGAGGCCCTTTTGTGCTTTGTTTTTCCTTCACTTTCTTGCTGGCTCCCTTAAAGGGGCTGTAGACCGACCGCCCCGCTCAGACCCGCTGAGCTCACTGACTGACAGCCGCGCTCTCCACGTGACGTTATCGCCGCAGCCGCTGACCGGGAGCAGCGGCGAGACCGGCCGGTGGACCCGGGTAGGGTGAGTAAAGCGCGCTTTGTTTCTGTCTAATAGCCTGCATCTGGGGATTCCTTTCACTGTCTGCAGCGCGCCACACCTAGGAAGGGCACACGCACACATACAAGCGAGCACGCAGGCACGCATGCATGCTCACACGTGGCCAGACCCCTATTTGCCCCTGCAACCTCTCCGCCACCATGCCTCAGACTCTCCTGTCTGTCTTATTATTTCCGGGCCTTAGCAGGAAAAAAAAACCCATTCCCTTCCGCTCCTCCTTTGCACTGAGCTCAGCTCCTGGGCAGCCGTCTGATTGATTGGATTAGCTACACAAACTTATTTGCAGAGGAAGACGTTACTTCTGCTGGCCCACAGTAGGCGGCCGGTCGGCCGGCCTGCCTCCAAAACCATCCCCTGGGCACTTGCTGAAAGCCTGGCCCCTTCACGGCCGGGCTGCTTTTAACGCCATCGTTTCCAGACAGCGGGCTGCGGGCTCAATTAGGACTTCTAGCCGCAGCAAGGAGCCGGGCATGAGGCCTGCATCGAGGAGGGGTGTGGGGTTGCGTCCTTATTTGCGAACTGGCTCAGAGGCCTCAGTGGGGCTTGGTTGGGGCTTCCAGCTCTAGGTTACGTAAAGTCGGTGTCTGGCAAGACGCGGCTCCGTGCTAGCCGAGCTGGGCAAGAGGGCTAAAAGGTCATCCCGGTGGTCCCAGGAGGTCTCCCTTCCAAGTACTGGCCGAGCCCAACCCTGCTTTGCTTCCGAGAGCGGACGAGATCGGGCATAACAAGGGTGGTATGGCCAGTAGATGCTCTGTGGCCCATCGCCCGGCCAGCCTTCCTCAGACTCTCGTGGCGAGAACTCTGGCCGTGCGGGGGCGGGCTCCGAAGGGCCGATGCGAAGGCTGGGCCGCCTCTGCAACCGCTGTTTGTTGAGCAGTGAAACACCCGCCGCAGCAGCGCCCTGAGCACCAAGTGTGACTAAAAATGGCTGGACACAGGGTCTCGTGCAGGCTAAACCGTTAATCGGAAAGAGCAAGCCGGCTCGACCGGCATCTTGGGGCGGAGCGAGACGTCCGGGAGCGAATGAAGGAAGAGGGTGAGTTGGTTGCGAGTGACTGTGAGCTGCTTTTGAGGGGGGTCGTGTTGCCTGCAAAGGTGTTTGACTTACGCTGGGCTGTAAACTGGCCTGCAGGTTACCGGTGGCTGCCTCCAGCCCCGCAGGGGACGCTGGTACTGTTGAAATCAAGCCTAGCATTATAAAATAAATAAGCAACAAGGCTGGCGGCCCCCCGGTGATGAGAAGGATGCTGGCATTTTGCAAGGATGAAGTAGCGCAAGAAAGAAAGCAAAGAAAAAGAAAAAAAGATATGCGTGCAGTTGTGCAAGGGAATGGAAAAAATGCATAGAGGAGAGTGACCCCTGCTGGTGGAAGGAAGGAAAAAGCAAAAGCCTACAGCACCTGGTATTCCCAGGCGGTCTCCCATCCAAGTACTAACCAGGCCCGACCCTGCTTAGCTTCCGAGATCAGACGAGATCGGGCGTGTTCAGGGTGGTGTGGCCGTAGGCAGAGACAAGCCTCTCACTTGCTGCTCTTCTACTTTGCAGTCTGGCTGCCGGCTGGCCTTTCCAGTGCTCAGCAAGAGGCCCTTTTGTGCTTTGTTTTTCCTTCACTTTCTTGCTGGCTCCCTTAAAGGGGCTGTAGACCGAATGCCCCGCTCAGACCCGCTGAGCTCACTGACTGACAGCCGCGCTCTCCACGTGACGTCATCGCCGCAGCCGCTGACCGGGAGCAGCGGCGAGACCGGCCGGTGGACCCGGGTAGGGTGAGTAAAGCGCGCTTTGTTTCTGTCTAATAGCCTGCATCCGGGGATTCCTTTCACTGTCTGCAGCACGCCACACCTAGGAAGGGCACACGCACACATACAAGCGAGCACGCAGGCACGCATACATGCTCGCACGTGGCCAGACCCCTATTTGCCCCTGCAACCTCTCCGCCACCATGCCTCAGACTCTCCTGTCTGTCTTATTATTTCCGGGCCTTAGCAGGAAAAAAAACCCCATTCCCTTCCGCTCCTCCTTTGCACTGAGCTCAGCTCCTGGGCAGCCGTCTGATTGATTGGATTAGCTACACAAACTTATTTGCAGAGGAAGACGTTACTTCTGCTGGCCCACAGTAGGCGGCCGGTCGGCCGGCCTGCCTCCAAAACCATCCCCTGGGCACTTGCTGAAAGCCTGGCCCCTTCACGGCCCGGGCTGCTTTTAACGCCATCGTTTCCAGACAGACAGACGCCCGATCCCTGGTCCCAGTGTGTACCTAACAATGGGTGTTGTGTAGATTTGCCAGGGGACCGGCGTTCACTCCTTTCCTCACCCAGAATGGGACATCACACCGCTGGATGGGGTGCAATGTCCTGTGGCAACGGAAGCCTCAGGGGCGCCACAGTTATTGTTACCATATATATATATATATATATATTGTCCTGAGACAAGATTACTAGCATAAACATGAAATAGAATACTATTAGGCCATTAAGGGGGAAAATATGGATTATAATTATTATAAATGTCATTAATTGTCCTTGGATAATGATGGATGTAGAAACTTTGAGGTTGGATTTATGCATACTGGACAAATAGTAAATATGGTTAAATGATATATATAGTTATATATAGTTCTGGGACTGTGCTTGTTAATCAAGGTACTCGTTCAGCAGAGCAAGGTTTCCCATAGGAAATCATTGCAATGCTGACGATCCGTTCCACAACTTCTAAAATGTCCCATCCAGGTCCCCTATTCTGTCATTCCACACATGCACAAACACACACAAACTCACACAAACTCACACAAACTCACACAAACACACATGCACACACGCACACGCACATATTATATGCTCACCTTACCTTCCGTTTCATCGCAGGTCTCCTGGGACTTGCTGTTCTCTGGTACGGGGCCGGGCTGTGTATCATGTTACCATAACGACGAGGCAGGAACTTCCCGGCCAGAGCGCTGACGTCAAAGGCAGAGCCGCTTGCCTCTGATTGGCCAGCGCTCTGCCTTTCATTAGCGGTGACAGGAAGTTCCTCCCTCGTTGCTATGGATGCAGATAGACAGCGAGGAGTGGAGCGCAGCGGCGCACTACAGCACCCAGGAGGCTGGCGATGAAACGAAAGGTAAACATATTATGTTATATTATATGCTCACCTTACCCTCCGTTCCATCGCAGGCCTCCTGGGTCTTGTAGTTCGCCGCGAGGACGTTGCGATGTACCCGGGAACTACAAGAACCATGAGCCCGATGATGGTACGGAAGGTAAGGTGAGCATAATACTGTATGTGCGTGCGTGCGTGTGTGTTTGTGCGTACATGTGTGTGTTTGTGCGGACTGCAAGTGTGGGTCAGAGTGGAAGTGTGTGTGGTGAGAATTTCGCTCGTACAGCAAAGCTTTCTCGTAAAGCGGGTTATAAATTTACAGAAAGCTTTGCTTGTTAAGCGAAATTCTCGTTAAGTGGGTTACTCGTTAAGTGAGGTACCACTGTATATTCCATATATTCCCAGTATCTATATATATAATTGCCTTATTCTGTCTGTCTGTCTGTCTTGCTCTAAAATTGTGTCCTTACCGTGAGATGTCCTTACGGTGACAAACAGCGGATTGGCCGCTGGGCTCGCCATGGCCCCCCCCGCACGGATTGGCCGCTCGCCTCGGCTCCTCCCCCCGCACGGATTGGCTGCTCGCCTCTCCTCGGGTCCGCCCCCCCCCCCGCACGGATTGGCCATGTCCTTACGGTGACAAACAGCGGATTGGCCGCTGGGCTCGCCATGGCCCCGCCCCCCGCACGGATTGGCCGCTCGGCTTCACGGATTCGCCATGGCCCCGCCCCCCGCACGGATTGGCCGCTCGGCCTCGCGGATTGGCCGCTCGCCTCGGCTCCTCCCCCTCGCATGGATTGGCCGCTCGCCTCACCTCCGCCCCCCGCACGGATTGGCCGCTCGCCCAGGCTCCGCCCCCCCACGGAATGGCCTCTCGCCCCGAGGTGAGCGCATCAAGGTCCTGCAGCGATGGGGAGTGCGCAGCATGGGGGATGGAGCACGTTTGGGAGTGCGCAGCATGGGGGATGGAGCACGATGGGGAATGCACAGCATGGGGGATGGAGCACGATGGGGAGTACGTAGCATGGGGGATGGAGCACAATGGGGAGTGGGGATGGAGCACGATGGGGGGTGCGCAGCATGGGGGATGGAGCACGATGGGGGGTGCGCAGCATGGGGTATGGAGCACGATGGGGGGTGCACACCTCCCCCCAAAACACACACACACACTGCCACACACGCACTGCACAACACACCACACACACACTGGGAACCACAAACACTGCCCTACACAGACACCCACACACACAGACAACGCCGCACACACACAACACCCAACACACAAACACCGCGGCACACACAAATATACGCACATACCGCACAACACACACATTGCACAAAACATACCTCCCCCAAAACACACACACACACACCCCACACCCACACAAACCGCGCAACACACATACACAACGATACAGACACACAGCGCTCCACAAATAACGACACACAACGCAACACACAAACAACACCGCTATCACCCCCTGCCACACCCAGACAACACCCAGAACATGTACAGCCCCTACACAAACACTTGGTAACTACAGACAACAACATCTATATATATATATATATATATATATATATAACAAAAATCATACATTAACTACACAATACGTAAATTCTAGAATACCCGATGCGTAGAATCGGGCCACCTTCTAGTCTACATATATAATTGCCTTATTCTGTCTGTCTGTCTGTCTGTCTTGCTCCAAAATTGTGTCATTACAGTGACATTGTGTCCTTACAGTGACAACCGTCGGATTGGCCGCTGGGCTTGGCCTGGCCACGCCCCCCGCACGCGATGCCCGCTAGGCCACGCCCCCACACGTGATGCCCGCTAGGCCATGCCCCCACTCGTGATGCCCACTAGGCCACGCCCCTGCACGCGATGCCAGCTAGGTCACGCCCTTGCACGCGATGCCCGCTAGGCCACGGCCCATCACACTATGCCCGCTAGGCCACGCCCCCTCACACTATGCCCGCTAGGCCATGCCCCCTCACACTATGCCTGCTAGGCCACGCCCCCTCACACTATGCCCGCTCGGCCACGCCCCCCGCACACGTTGGGCACCTGTACACCTCCCCCCAGGACAACTCCTCCCATTATACTCCTCTTTCCCCAGGACTACTTTCATAATACTCCTCCTATTATAATCCTCCTATTATACTCCTCTCTGAGGGGTTCGCAGCATGGGGGATGGAGCGCGATGGGGGGTGCGCAGCATGGGGGATGGAGCACGATGGGGGGTGCAGCATGGGGGATGGAGCACGATGGGGGGGTGCGCAGCATGGGGGATGGAGCACGATGGGGGGTGCCCAGAATGGGGGGATGAAACACGATGGGGGGTGCGCAGCATGGGGGATGGAGCACGATGGGGGGTGCGCAGCATGGGGGAAGGAGCACGATGGGGGGTGCAGCATGGGGAGTGGACCACGATGGGGGGTGCACACCTCCCCCCAAAACACACACACACCGCCACACACGCACCGCACAACACACCACACACACACTGGGAACCACAAACACCGCCCTACACAGACACCCACACAGACAATGCTGCCCACACACAACACACAACCACCGCGGCACACACAAATATATGCACATACCGCGCAACACACACATTGCACAAAACATACCTCCCCCCCAAAACACACACACGCACCCGACACACACACCCACATAAACCGCGCAACACACACAGCACCACACACACACACAACGCTACAGACACACAGCGCTCCACAAACAACGCAACACACACAACGCAACACACATACAACACCACTCTCACACACCCCCACCCAGACAACACCCAGAACATTTACAGCGCCCCACACAAACACTGGCAACTACACACAACAACATCTATATATATAACAAAAATCATACATTAACTACACAATACGTAAATTCTAGAATATCCCATGCGTTAGAATCGGGCCACCTTCTAGTTGAGATATAAAGTAATAGTGGGTTGATAAAAAATACGCAGTATTTAAGTATATTCCTATTATCTAGATAAATGCAAGCATGATCTCTGCAAATATACGTTCTATTAATAAGTACCGGTTTTGTGGAGAATACTGCACCTTCCTATAGTGAAAGATAATAGTGGAGCACATAATGCGCCTCACGATTCATCACTTCCGGATTGAGAGACGATACAGTAGCTTGGGTGGAATGCATGTATGTATTCCAAAATACATCACTTCCGAGGGGAGGAAGGAATATCTGCCTGCATGGTATGCACTCCACAATACGTCACTTCCGGATGGAAGGACAGGAGGAAATTGGCGGTGGGACACAATTTTGCGTTCCAACGATATCTGTCATCCTGGTACCGCACTGAGGCTTTCCATCAGGCACCTCTGGCTGGGGAGAATGGCGGAGCTCAGATGGCGTGACATTTCCACCTGGAGGGGCGGGAATTTTTAGACATCCGGACGCGGCACATTTAAACCGCCAGTTATGAGCAGGGAACAGTGGACATGGCGGCATAGTGAGGCTCGGCGGCATGCGATACCTGGACATCTATATTACATCTATATCACTGCTCCTTGTGTTTAGATGTGCATTGGCACTCGGGATTAAATTATCCTTGCAGGTAGAGCTTTGGTACGACCAGGGTAGGTGCATTAAAAGGGTGTGTCAACCATATTTTTTATTGTCGAGTTCGATATTATAACGAGAAACAATGTTTCTCTCAAATACCTTGTGTTGGCAATAGTGCCTGTGAGAGGCGCTATTGCAGACCGCTCTTCCCCGCTCTAGTGACGTCACGTCAAGTGCCGCACACGTCACATCCCTGCGGCCGGCTGCAGTCTTCCTGACTCACTGAGCTGTGGGCGGTGTTTCAGTTAAAGGGAGTTAGATAGTTCGTGACGCCACCCGTGGTGTGCGGTAATAGGGAGTACTGCTGCTGCCGTTGGGAGTACCCGGGGTGATGGAGTGGGGCAGCCAGATGATGTTACCCTCCACGGGTAGGGAAAAGACCCGGGACCCTGAATGGTGGGATGGATTGCAGGGGGAGCGCAGGCTCGCTGGTAACAGGGGTTAATCAGGTACTCACTCAGAAGGAAAGCAGACGCTGACAACGTGGTAAACCAAGTCTCTGGGTGCCGCTGCCCTCTTGGGGAGCTCGTCCGGGTTCCGTTTCCTGCAGCACTGTCTGGTGGTCTGTAACCTGCCTCCGTGCACAGAATTTGAAAGTGTTCAGGTGGCCCGTAAGCTTGGAGTTGTCCGGGCCCAGCTCCCTACTATGGGTAGCAGAGGAGCTTGCTCTCAGGAGCTCACGCTTGGGATTTCAGTGGGCTGCTTTGCTTGGAAAGCCCTATCCCTCTCGTTGCGCTAGTGTCCCCGATCTCTGAGCTTCGTGGGAACAGTCCATAAAGGCCTTGTCCTCCACAGGTTAATTACCGGGTTGCTTGAAGCTTCTCCCCGACCTAGGATCCAGTACCCCGACGTGCTTTCGGCCCCAGACCGGCTATTGGACTACAGCTGCCAACCGTCCTCCTTGACTAAGCCAGCACCCAGTCCCAATGTCCCGCGACCGGGTCTCCGACTCCTCCGATTCCAGAACACCGTCTGCAGCCCAATCTACGTTTTCCTCTGGGATCTCCAACTCCCAGCTTCCTTGAGTTCCTCATTGCTCGAGGGCTACCACTGAACTGACTTGTCACCTCCCACCTCCGTGCCTGACCCCTAGGTGGGCAGCCCTATTCCAGCTTAGCAGCCCACTGGTGTGCCTGACAGGGTGGGGTGCGAGGTGTGATTAGGATTTTTAGATGCCCGTGGAGGTAGTACTGCAAGTTGGGAACACAGAACCATGGGGGGGTTGAGTCCTGCTCTGGGAGATAAAGAGTGTGCAGTACCCTGTGACAACCTGACTAGTCCAGGGGCGTCACATATATGTGTTTCATTATTTTATTTTAAGCTTAGTCAGCATGATTCACTTATGACCAGAAAGCCCCTTATCTGAGTACAGCTCAAACGCCATTTTGAGTTCTGTTTTTGGATATCTTCATATGGTCAGTATTCAGAATTAAAACAGTCCATAACCATGTCCATAACAATGGGTGTACATTAAACAGTATGTGGGCTACATAATACAATATAGAGGATAATGGGAGCTGCATTATAATATATGAAGGGTTATGTGGAACCCATTATACTATTTGAAAGGTTATGTGGGGGCCATTATAGTATTTGGAGAGCTATATATAAGGAGGGACAAAGATAAAAGCATGGGATGTGAAAGTTTTGGGCTGAGGGAAAGTGGCTTTTGCCCATGCTCTGCTATACATCTTTCCCTCAGCACCCAGCTTTCCCATGCTCAGATATCATGGGAAAGATGGGTGCTGAGGGAAAGATATATAGCAGAACATGAGGAAGGTATGTGCTGAGGACAAGATGGATATCAGAATTCAGAACATAGGAAAGCTGATAGAGGGATTTCAGATCATGGCAAACATGAGTGCTGAGGGAAGAAGCCCAGTGTCAGCCACACTATCCTGTACCCCGAAGGTTGGCATCATTATCCCATACCCCGAGTGTCAGTGTACAGTTGGGGGGGGGGCCCGGGTCCAAACTTTGCATTGGCGCCCATTAACCTCTAGTTACGGCACTGAAACCTATCATTAAAAAGTAAATAAGCAACAAGGCTGGGGGCCCCACGGTGATGAAAAGGATGCAAACATTTTGCAGAGATAAAGTAGGGCAAGGGAGAATGGAAATGAAAAGTAAGAAGCATGAACGTGGTTGTGAAATTTGCAGTTCCTGCAAGAAAGATATCGGAGATACTATGAACAAGCACTTTATGTTATATCAGAATAGTGGCTAAAAATGTAGCATAAGTTACCTAAGGAGTTACACGTGCCCACTTACTGTTTCAATGTACATTTGTTATTTGGCCAATAGATGTACTTTGTACAGCAAAATTACAGTATATATAATGTATCCATATGTGGTCTATGATGTTCATGAATATGCAATTAATTAGGAAGGAAGGGATTCATGCTAAACACATTTTAGCAGTTAAAGCTTCAGTACTTCCATGCTCAGTAGTATCAAAATTTTCTGCATGAAAACAAATGTTAATATTACAATGTGTATGTAAACTAGTGAAACCCTCTGTACCATGATTTTGGCTTATAAAATAAAATTATGAATTTTGTAGTGTTTAGCAATGACAAACATTTTCCCTAAGCTGTATAATTGTATTCAAGCATTTTATTGTTTTGGAAAGTACAGAAGAGCCCTGAAAAGACAAACGAAATGACCTGATTATGCTTGTACCCTTTGTTTTTACAAGGCCAATAAACCTAGGCCAGACGCAGGCATGCGCCAGTAATCCTGGTCACAAACTTATAGGTTATGTAGTAAAATTTAAGGTTAAGGGTACATTGGAGCAAAGTTTGTTTTATTACTTGTCTTTAAAGGAACCACATGATGTAAAATCAACATAATAAGAGAAACACGTTATATAATGTATTATTTTATCTCCATATTTCTACAATATTCATACAATATTATTTTGCAGATATGCTAGAATGATTTAGGGCTTGTTCACACATTGAGTTTTTGCAGCATTTTTCTGAGCAATTTTGCAGAGGGGAAAAAACGCAGTGTATTACAGTTCTAAATGGAATAGATTTCTGAAATTACATGCACTTGCTGCTTGTCATATTTCTTGCAGATGTAGGGGCATTGCCCCTACACAACATTTAGAGCACTGTGACTTTAAGAGGAGTGCTCCCCAGTGTTCTGTATGTTATGGATGTCTGGATCGGCCTGCACTCCTCCTCTGAACTGTGAACTTGGACGAACTCATCCCCAAAAAGTGTGGGAAAAGGAGAAAGATCTGGAGACGAGTTTAGGCGGGAACAGGAGGTGTCGGATTGCCTGTCTGTGTTCTGTCTGAGAGTGGCGGTTTGGGAAGAGGTACAGTACTGGCTGCAAGAAAGACTGCCGGACCGTGAAAAATTCCTCATTACCGTCGAGCAAGTACCAGATTGAGACATTCCTGAGGTCTGTTCCGGTATTGCAAGGAGAAATGCGTTCCGATGAGCATCACTGCAACGAGCTCCTGGGAATGGACTTGTCCCCCCTCAAGTGGATCATGAGTCTTTACCGATGTGCACACTTGATAAGCCGCCATAGCTAGGGTGCGGTATCTACGCGACCCAAGTAGCGAAGGTCTGCGAGGTTGCTAGTGCAGTGCAGTTACAATTAGTTTGTATTTGCCAAGTTTATTGTTGCGGTGATCTTTGTACTAGCTGGGGCGACATACTGTTGGCGCGCTTCAGCTAGAATTTGCAGTGTGTCAAAACTTTACGGTTGCCAGAATAATTACCCCCATACACCTGAATAAACACTTCCTGCTTGTTAATAAAACCTACCCTTGTTTCTGCAATCTCGTCTTGTGTACCGTAATTGCTTACTGCACTGCGGTGATTCCAAGGTCACCGCTACACAGATTTGAACCTTTAAGGCGGTTTATGCACATCTGGAGCATATGAATTCTGTCAGTGTTTTTGCAGCATTGATATGAAAAACACACACAAAACTGTATTAAAAAAGGTGCAAAAATCTGCCTATTTTATGCTGCTTTATTTTTGCTGCCGATGCTCTGTTTTTTTTCAGCAGAAAAATATGTTACAAATATTTAACTTGGACACTTTGTATATCTGCATTCATTGCAAACATAAGGGAAGCATCTGTACCACTCAGTTCTACTGCTGGGTTAGAATAAGCTTTCAGTGTCCCAATAAGGCTCCTTTCACACTGTATTTTTACTTACGCTCAGTGATCCCGTCGGGGCATCCTATCCATCCGAACCGCCCCTTCCCCACCCCGCAAAGCATTTTTCGGACGCATGAACCGACAGGGCCATTGACTATAATGGAGCAGACTCCATTAGCGTGTGCTCTGTCTTGCACAATGTTTGCACATATACGTTTTCTGCAGGCGGACACACGAACGTAGTCGACCATATTTGGGTGTCTGCGTGCAGAAAACGTATATGTGCAAAAATGGTGCAATACAGAGCACACGCTAACGGACTCTGTTCCATTATAGTCAATGGCCCTGTTGGTGCATGCATCCAAAACACACTTTGCGGGGTGGGGGAGGGGCAGTTCAGACAAATGCCCCGACGGAACCACTGAACGTAAGTAAAAACGCTGTGTGAAAGTAGCGTAAGGGATATCAAACTCTTTGGCCTCTGAAGTTTAGCATCATATCTGTCCAACTGGCAATCCTTTGACAGACTGGGTTATATTGGGACCAATACATTAGGATTTATGGACACGTTGAATATTTGCACCAGATTTTTATAAAGCTAAAACCAGAGAGTTGGCAAAAAAACTCCACTTAAATTGTTTATTGACATGTTTCTGATGCATTTTTATATGTGTTTTTTTATTCATTTGAAAGAAAATGGGGCAAAACCTTTGCATGCTGCAGATTTGAAACAAAAAATAATTTGATGGTTCATATCTACAAGGAAAAACTAAGCACCATGTGCATAAGGTTCAGAAATCTCATTAAGGCTATATGCGCACGCTGAATCTTTGTGGTGACCACAAAGATGCACATTATTGGCCCCCAAAAACGCACCTGTGGCAAAAACTGCTACATCTGAAGCTCACAGCGAATGCCATAGAACATGACTGCCCTCTGTGAGCTCCACACAGCAACTGAAGTCAGCCGCGTGATCAGCGGTGACGTTACTCAGGTGGTTTGTGGTCACAGGTGGAGGACTCCAGCTGTGGCCATGGCTAACCTGAGTGATGTCACCACTGATTACGCGGCTCACTTCAGTTGCTGAGTGGAGCTCAAAGCAGGCAGTCATGTTCCATGGCGTCCACCGTGAGCATCAGATGTAGCAGTGGAAGCATTGTGGGAACCTCATGTGGATTATGTCGGACCTGCAGAGGTGTTTTGGAGGTTAATAAAGGGGTGAAAGAGGGTGTTTTTTTTCTTTTATTTCAAATAAAGGATTTTTTCGGTGTTTGTGTTTACTTTCACTTACAGATTAGTGATGGGGGTGTCTCATAGACGCCTGTCATTACTAAACCAGGACTTAGTGGCTGCTGTGGGCTGTCAGTAACTCCTTATTACCCCGATTGCCCTGCTGCGCCGGGTAAGTGTCGGGACTGTCGCATCTAATGGATGAGGCAATTCGGGGGGCTTCAGGCTGATATTTTAGGCTGGGGGCACCCAATAACCATGGGTATCCCCAGCCTGAAAATACCAGCTCTCAGCTGTAGGGCTTTATCTGTGCTGCTATCATAATATGGGGGGGTCCTATACCAATTTTTTTATTTATTTATCTTACTGTACGGTAAAGACCCGCCCACTGGCATCTGTGATTGGAAGACTCAGATACACTGTCACTCAGGGGCTCTCGTCTTACTGCAACCAATCACAGACGCCGGTGGGTGGTTGAAGCAGTGAATATGTATGAGCCTCATGAGCGGTCCGGAAGAAGAATAAGAGGCCGCGGGAGCAGCGTGACAGCCGCCCCAGTGAATCGGTTGGTATAAAGTGCTTGCCTCTACCCCTTTGCACTGGATTCTGGTCCCCATAGACTATATAAGGGGACCGGCATCTGGCCAGATACCAGGGATCAATCCCCCGCTGACCTCAAGTCAGTGGGGGATTGATCTGCCTGTCCTCCGAAATGTAGGGACCAAACGCAAAAAGAAATGGCATGCTGCATCTCTGTTGGCACCAAAAATGTGCAGCCAAAATAAACTGCAACGTGCACACAGCAAAAATAAAATATCATAGACTTTGCTGGGGAAAGAAATGCATGCAGTTTTGGTACCAAAACTGCACCCGAAAAACGTGGAAAAATGCGGCAAAAAATGCAGCATGCACACATGGCCTAACTATGCTGCTGTTAACTGGTACAAGGATGCAGCGGCAACGCTGGCGTGTACTTAGTGGTACACTAAAACAACTTTAGCAAGACAGGGAACAATAGCGAGAATTGTCAAATCGTATATCAAAGACAATACAGACAGTGCAGTGTGGTCCTTTCTCGCATTGTTCTAGTGGTTATTGTCTAGCCCTGATTCTGACCCTGATACCGCACTTAGAAATTCAACACCGATAAATTAGTTGTCGACTAGATATCCACAGGTGACCTCTGTCTGTTTAGTCCACTGAGTGTTGCGTAGTTGGGTTATACTCCCATTAACTACTTGTAAGTGGTGTACAGGATGGGCTCCTCAGTATACAACAAAACCACACACCAGGAAAGCGACTCTAGGCAGTTGGATTGATAAATGATTGCTTTACAAAACAAACAGAAAGGCATCAATAAAACAGAACAATATAACTTCAAGGCCTAAGGCGGGCTTTACACGTTGCGATGTCGAGCGCGATAGCACCCGCCCTGTCGTACATGCGATATCTGGTTCTTGCTGCCGTAGCGAACATTATCTCTACGACAGCTTCACACGCACATACCTGGTCGGCGACGTCGCTGTGACCGCCGAACAATCCCTCCTTCAAGGGGGAGGTGCGTTCGGTGTCACAGCGACGTCACCGCGATGTCACTAAGCGGCCGGCCAATAGAAGCGAAGGGGCGGAGATGAGCGGGACATAACATCCCGCCCACCGTCTTCCTTCCGCATTGAAGGTGGACGCAGGTAATGAGATGTTTGGCAAACAACATCGTATCTGCTGCAGTAACGACATTATGGAAATTAACCATTAGGCGCCAGATGTGCGTCACTAACGACGTGACCCCGACGATATATTGGTAGCGATGTCGCAACGTGTAAAGCCCGCCTAAGGGTATGTGCGCACGTTGCTTTTTACCTGCTTTTTACCTGCTTTTTTGCTGCTTTTTCTTCTGCGCTGTTTAATGCCAAAATGGATGTGTTCTTCTATTCAAGCAAAGTCTATGGGAATTTGGGTTTCTTGTTCACACTATGTTGTTCAAAATGCTGCCTTTTTGTGGCAGAACTTTGGTCAAAAACTCAGCTTTTCAAAGAAGCAACATGTCAATTGTTTTTGCCATTTGGGTTTTGCACTGCAAAGCTGAGTTTTTGACCAAAGTTCTGCCACAAAAAGGCAACATTTTGAACAACATAGTGTGAACAAGAAACCCAAATTCCCATAGACTTTGCTTGAATAGAAGAACACATCCATTTTGGCATTAAACAGCGCAGAAGAAAAAGCAGCAAACAAGCAGGTAAAAAGCAGGTAAAAAGCAACGTGCGCACATACCCTAAGACCAACACCCTCATGCTGCGCCACCTGTAACGGCGATTTATGTCACCTTCTCACCAACCTTTGCCTAACCAAGAGACTGTCTGAACAGTCGCCTAATATCTAGTAATCCCTCTGGGAAGCAGGAGCAATGGTGTGTGTGTGAACATGACCTACCAGTGGTGCAGTGTAACGGGGTGCCAGGGGTGCCTCGGGGGTTGTAGTCATGGCCCCTTTTTCTTTCAGGCCAACCCCTGGCTCCGCCGTCACTACTGGGACAGGGGATTGTTCTGTGGGGCAGAGTGTGGTGTAAAAGAGCATACTTTCAGCCACAGGAAGACTCTTCAGGCAGGGATCAGATAAACCAAACGACATCTTTATTGCACAGAGTTTCACAGACAGCTCAATGCACGGATTTTGTAGCGCACGGTCACAATTCCTGTCCGGGGAAATCTTTCCTTGTTGTCTCCTCTAGTGGGGATGTGCCCGGCTACTCTACTTCACCTAGGCTCCCACTCCGGCTAACACAGACTGGACCCACACCAATTCTGCTTCACCATTGAGGACACGTCTTCTCTTCTTCCCTTCTTTCTTTCTTTCTTTCTTTCTGCCCACTCAGCTCCACACTCTGCCCCTGGCTGTTCCTTCTCCCCCGTCCTGGAATCAACTCACTTCAACACACACACACTTCTCTCTCTAAGCTGCCGGCTCCTCCTCTCTCCTGCCCTGTTTCTATGGGGACAGCCGTCCCACCCGGGCTCTAGGGGAAAACCCACTGCACAGTGAAAACATGTTTATTAATAACATCAACAGTAACTACCCCAGAGTGAGGGAAACTGCACCTCCTTGTAAGGGGTCTGCCCACCCCTTACAGCAGCACAAGAGTTCATAACTTATCCATCTAAACATAAACAGATCCCATAAACCCCCTTAATACCCTTAATTGCTGTAGCCTCACAGAAAAGGCAGATGGTAAAAGTGGGAAGACAAACTACAGAGCTCAGCAACACAGTCCTGGAAATCTTATAAAGCAACAGTCATTGCAAACGTGTGGCGCGGTCCCTTTAAGGTTTTACATGTAACTGTTTTCTGACACAGCAGAGCCGGTGAGTCTTACGGTGTGTATATAGCAGGCCTAACTAGAACACATAGGTGTTTTGGTACCAAAACATAAAGTGTAGCGTGCAGACGGTCCTGGGCCCAGCCTACCATACCCGGGTACTATGGTGTCCAACTGCCATAACCAGAGACTTGGAGATCTTCTCATAGTGAACCAGTATAGCCAGCAACTGCAGAATGAGAATGGTGATCTCCGGCACAGGAAGCTGCTCACACGCGTCTTGGTCCTCCTTGCTAAAATCCAACACGAATCTTCTCGCATTTCACTTAAAGGGGTTATCCGGCTTCTTTGACTTTTTTTTTTTATTTCCCTATTGGGCTACATTGGGGCAGGTAAGTAGATAGAGACCACTTACCTGCCCCGCTGTCAGCCCCCTCTCCCCCGGCTCAGAGCGGTCATGTGACCGCTCCTGCCGCGATTTTGCTGCTTCCGGTCTTTGCACGTCTACATGGGCAGGGCCATGTTGACATGCAAATGTGGAGCAGCATGTCACCTCCCTGCTGGGCGACTACAGTGCGAGGAGTCACCGCCCCCCTTCCCTGCACCCTCCCACACATTCCCCTGCACCTCCAGTAACCTCCCCCTGCACTGCTGTGGGGTCCGTGATTTGGGGGCGGGGCCTGGGGGCAGCTGCCGTAGTGTCAGCTCCAGCACCGGGCCCCCTGCCCAGGATCGCACATTCAAATGTACCGGCATCACAGATCACCGATGCCGGTACATTTGAATGTGCTGATGAGAAGTCACTGTCCCTCCCGCTGTCTGTGCGCTCTGCAGCACAGCGGTGACGTCACTACTGTGCTGAAGAGAGCACAGACAGCGGACGAACGTGCAGGAGCGGCGGGGACCGAGGACGGGTGAGTATGTACTCCACATGTGTTCCCGATGGGGATGGGGGGGTTGCAGAGCCATGTGTGTGCGTGTGCAGAGCCATGTGTGTGCGTGTGCAGAGCCATGTGTGTGCGTGTACAGTGCAGAGCCATGCGTGTGCAGAGCCATGTGTACGGTGCAAAGCCATGTGTGTGCAGAGCCATGTGTGTGCGTGTACAGTGCAGAGCCATGCGTGTGCAGAGCCATGTGTACGGTGCAAAGCCATGTGTGTGCGTGTACAGTGCAGAGCCATGCGTGTGCGTGTACAGTGCAGAGCCATGCGTGTGCAGAGCCATGTGTGTGCGTGTACAGTGCAGAGCCATGCGTGTGCAGAGCCATGTGTACGGTGCAAAGCCATGTGTGTGCAGAGCCATGTGTGTGCGTGTACAGTGCAGAGCCATGCGTGTGCAGAGCCATGTGTACGGTGCAAAGCCATGTGTGTGCGTGTGCAGAGCCATGTGTGTGCGTGTACAGTGCAGAGCCATGCGTGTGCAGAGCCATGTGTACGGTGCAAAGCCATGTGTGTGCGTGTGCAGAGCCATGTGTGTGCGTGTACAGTGCAG
Source organism: Anomaloglossus baeobatrachus (assembly GCF_048569485.1). Classification (NCBI taxonomy): domain Eukaryota; kingdom Metazoa; phylum Chordata; class Amphibia; order Anura; family Aromobatidae; genus Anomaloglossus; species Anomaloglossus baeobatrachus. Next base: position 96,216,268 of record NC_134358.1, read on the forward strand.
AGCCATGCGTGTGCAGAGCCATGTGTACGGTGCAGAGCCATGTGTACGGTGCAGAGCCATGCGTGTGCAGAGCCATGTGTACGGTGCAGAGCCATGTGTGTGCGTGTGCAGAGACATATGTGTGCGGTGCAGACCCCGATGTGAGGCTGTTATTTGCAATGCTGTAGTGATACCAGGTCAGGTGCTGGGGAAGAATATACTGACAGGGACTGTGTGTGCAGGGGGCGGGCAGAGGGCGAGGCTGGACACTGGGGAGGGGCTGGACACTGAGGCTGGGCGGTGACAGCTCTGACTGAGGTTTAGCACAGGAAGTGGTCAGTTTGCTGGATCTGAATGTAAACAAGAAGCTGCAGAGAATAAAGGTATAATTCAAGAGGAACAAAAGTTAGAAAACAGAAAATAACAATGTAGGTGTGATTTATATGACAATACAGCACAGATAAACTCAAAAATTTTTGTTAAGCTAATGTCGGACAACTCCTTTAAGTGTTTCTGTGGCTGCTCCTTTTTGTTACGCACACCTCTCACTTTCCCTGCAGCTCACACACACATCGTCTCCTCAGCCTTCCAAGTCCAGTCAAGAAGTCAGTTGAGATGTTGCTATAGTAACCAAACAGTCGAATGCAGATGTAAAACAGCGGCCTCTTGTGGCTGGTCAGTAACAATGCATACAATGAACAGTAAATAAGTGTTTTGCAGCATTTCACAGTGGATAAAGGTCACTAATACACTCAGGGCTGTATTTTGCCTTCGTGCTGCCCTAGGCACTTTAAGTGGTCGCGCCCCTTAGTGACAACGTAAAACTGAGTTTTCGCACTCGACATCTGTTTAAGGCAGATCTACTCTGTAAAACACTTTAAAAAGTATAAATGAGAAACAAAGGGCACTAACCCCCCCCCAATGGGGATCACCACAGGCACAGCAAAACATAGCATGAGTATAAAATATTCCCACCACACCGTCCCCACTTATATACTGTGACTGTCACACTGCCCCTAATATACTACACACTGCCCTCCCTTATAAATTATATCCACCACACCTTCCTCAATTATGAAATATGATCTGCACATTGTCCTCACATCATGCTGCCCCCTCCTCACAATGTCCCATGCATGCTGCCCCCTCCTCACAATGTCCCATGCATGCTTCCCCCTCCTCACAGGGTCCCATGCATGCTGCCCCCTCCTCACAATGTCCCATGCATGCTTCCCCCTCCTCACAGGGTCCCATGCATGCTGCCCCCTGCTGACAGTGTCCCATGCATGCTGCCCCCTCCTCACAATGTCCCATGCATGCTGCCCCCTCCTCACAATGTCCCATGAATGCTGCCCCCTCCTCACAATGTCCCATGCATGCTGCCCCCTCCTCACAATGTCCCATGCATGCTTCCCCCTCCTCACAGGGTCCCATGCATGCTGCCCCCTCCTCACAATGTCCCATGCATGCTTCCCCCTCCTCACAGGGTCCCATGCATGCTGCCCCCTGCTGACAGTGTCCCATGCATGCTGCCCCCTCCTCACAATGTCCCATGCATGCTGCCCCCTCCTCACAATGTCCCATGAATGCTGCCCCCTCCTCACAATGTCCCATGCATGCTGCCCCCTCCTCACAATGTCCCATGCATGCTGCTCCCTCCTCACAATGTCCCATGCATGCTGCCCCCTCCTCACAATGTCCCATGCATGCTGCCCCCTCCTCACAGTGTCCCATGCATGCTGCCCCCTCCTCACAATGTCCCATGCATGCTGCCCCCTCCTCAAAATGTCCCATGCATGCTGCCCCCTTCTCACAGTGTCCCATGCATGCTGCCCCCTTCTCACAGTGTCCCATGCATGCTGATCCATCCTCACAGTGTCCCATGCATGCTGATCCCTCCTCACAGTGTCCCATGCATGCTGCCCCCTCCTCACAATGTCCCATGCATGCTGCCTCCTCCTCACAGTGTCCCATGCATGCTGCCCCCTTCTCACAGTGTCCCATGCATGCTGCCCCCTCCTCACAGTGTCCCATGCATGCTGCCCCCTTCTCACAGTGTCCCATGCATGCTGAGCCCTCCTCACAGTGTCCCATGCATGCTGATCCCTCCTCACAGTGTCCCATGCATGCTGCCCCCTCCTCACAATGTCCCATGCATGCTGCCCCCTCCTCACAATGTCCCATGCATGCTGCCCCCTCCTCACAATGTCCCATGAATGCTGCCCCCTCCTCACAATGTCCCATGCATGCTGCTCCCTCCTCACAATGTCCCATGCATGCTGCCCCCTCCTCACAATGTCCCATGCATGCTGCCCCCTCCTCACAGTGTCCCATGCATGCTGCCCCCTCCTCACAATGTCCCATGCATGCTTCCCCCTCCTCACAATGTCCCATGCATGCTGCCCCCTCCTCACAATGTCCCATGCATGCTGCCCCCTCCTCACAGTGTCCCATGCATGCTGCCCCCTCCTAACAGTGTCCCATGCATGCTGCCCCTCTCCATGAGCTCCTAATGCTGCCTTACTCTTTTCCATAATGACACCTCCATGCTGCCTCATTCATCATACTAAGACCACCACACTAACGCTTATGCTGAGACCCACACACACACACACACTACCCCACTCTTGATATTGACTCCCCTACATTGCTCCACTCCATACTGAGCCCACACATGCTGCCCCTTCTCCATAATGAGCTCCCAATGCTGCCCTCTCTCATTCTGAGTCCTTACACTCCCCCCATCGATTTTGTCATTGCACTATCCCTCAACCCTTGTCCTCTGTCTCTAGCATTAGCCCCTCTCTCCCATTCCCCCAGCAGCAGCCTCTCTCCCCCAGCCTCCCCCAGCATCAGCCTCTCTCTCCCACAGCCTCCCCCAGCATCATCCTCTCTCTCCCCCAGCCTCCCCCAGCATCAGCCTCTCTCTCCCCCAGCCTCCCCCAGCATCAGCCTCTCTCTCCCCCAGCCTCAGCCTCTCTCTCCCCCAGCCTCCCCCAGCCTCAGCCTCTCTCTCCCCCAGCCTCCCCCAGCCTCAGCCTCTCTCTCCCCCAGCCTCAGCCTCTCTCTCCCCCAGCCTCAGCCTCTCTCTCCCCCCAGCCTCAGCCTCTCTCTCCCCCCAGCCTCCCCCCCAGCCTCAGCCTCTCTCTCCCCCCAGCCTCCCCCCCAGCCTCAGCCTCTCTCTCCCCCCAGCCTCCTCCCCCAGCCTCAGCCTCTCTCTCCCCCCAGCCTCCCCCCCAGCCTCAGCCTCTCTCCCCCCAGCCTCCCCCCCAGCCTCAGCCTCTCTCCCCCCAGCCTCCCCCCCAGCTTCAGCCTCTCTCCCCCCCAGCCTCAGCCTCTCCCCCCAGCCTCCCCCCAGCCTCAGCCTCTCCCCCCAGCCTCCCCCCCAGCCTCAGCCTCTGTCTCCCCCCAGCCTCCCCCCAGCCTCAGCCTCTCTCTCTCCCCAGCCTCCCCCCCAGCCTCCCCCCCAGCCTCAGCCTCTCTCTCCCCCCAGCCTCAGCCTCTCTCTCCCCCCAGCCTCCCCCCCAGCCTCAGCCTCTCTCTCCCCCCAGCCTCAGCCTCTCTCTCCCCCCAGCCTCCCCCCAGCCTCAGCCTCTCTCCCCCCAGCCTCAGCCTCTCTCTCCCCCCAGCCTCCCCCCCAGCCTCAGCCTCTCTCCCCCAGCCTCAGCCTCTCTCTCTTCCCAGCCTCCCCCCCAGCCTCAGCCTCTCTTTTCCCAGCCTCCCCCCCAGCCTCAGCCTCTCTTTTCCCAGCCTCCCCCCAGCCCTCAGCCTCTCTTTTCCCCAGCCTCCCCCCAGCCTCAGCCTCTCTTTTCCCAGCCTCCCCCAGCCTCAGCCCTCTCTTTTCCCAGCCTCCCCCCAGCCTCAGCCTCTCTTTTCCCAGCCTCCCCCCAGCCTCAGCCTCTCTTTTCCCAGCCTCCCCCCAGCCTCAGCCTCTCTTTTCCCAGCCTCCCCCCCAGCCTCAGCCTCTCTTTTCCCAGCCTCCCCCCAGCCTCAGCCTCTCTTTTCCCAGCCTCCCCCCCAGCCTCTCTCTTTTCCCAGCCTCCCCCCAGCCTCAGCCTCTCTTTTCCCAGCCTCCCCCCAGCCTCAGCCTCTCTTTTCCCAGCCTCCCCCCCAGCCTCTCTCTTTTCCCAGCCTCCCCCCAGCCCTCTCTCTTTTCCCAGCCTCCCCCCAGCCTCTCTCTTTTCCCAGCCTCCCCCCAGCCTCTCTCTATTCCCAGCCTCTCTCTTTTCCCAGCCTCCCCCCAGCCTCTCTCTTTTCCCACCTCCCCCCAGCCTCTCTCTTTTCCCAGCCTCCCCCCAGCCTCTCTCTTTTCCCAGCCTCCCCCAGCCTCTCTCTTTTCTCCCAGCCTCCCCCCAGCCTCTCTCTTTTCCCAACCTCCCCCCAGCCTCTCTCTTTTCCCAGCCTCCCCCCAGCCTCTCTCTTTTCCCAGCCTCCCCCCAGCCTCTCTCTCTTCCCAGCCTCCCCCCCAGCCTCTCTCTCTTCCCAGCCTCCCCCCCAGCCTCTCTCTCTTCCCAGCCTCCCCCCCAGCCTCAGCCTCTCTCTTCCCAGCCTCAGCCTCTCTCTTTTCCCAGCCTCCCCCCCAGCCTCTCTCTTTTCCCAGCCTCCCCCCAGCCTCTCTCTTTTCCCAGCCTCCCCCCAGCCTCTCTCTTTTCCCAGCCTCCCCCCAGCCTTTCTTTTCCCAGCCTCCCCCCAGCCTCTCTTTTCCCAGCCTCCCCCCAGCCTCTCTCTCTTCCCAGCCTCAGCCTCTCTCTTCCCAGCCTCCCCCCAGCCTCTCTCTTTTCCCAGCCTCCCCCCAGCCTCTCTCTTTTCCCAGCCTCTCTCTTTTCCCAGCCTCCCCCCAGACAAAAAGAGGCATCGCAACGATCATCAACTAACCTGTAAGGTGCCCATACATTCTAGGCTCTGCCTTAACGCATACCTGCTCCGGTGCCTGCTCCGGTGCCTGCTGCCCTGCTCTGCTATTATCCTCTTCTGGCTGGCTCCAGCTGCGTCCTCCTCCGCGGCGTGTGTTGTCTGCAGAATTGGACGCTGCAGCACGGGGCAGTGAGCTGATAGGCGCGCCCGCGTGCCTCTGACCCGGAAGTGCAGACGATGGAACTTCCGGGGTTAATCAGCTCATTATGCCCTGGCGCCCTCCGTGTATTTAAAGAGACAGAAGTGCGCCTTTCCTCTCCCTCTCAACCCCCCCCCCCCCCGAGAACACAGCGAAGTGCAACGGAGGGAGGGGCGGGGGGCGGGGATGTAAAAAAAAAAAAAAATAAATAAAAATTTTATATATATTTTTTTTTTTTTTTTTTTTTTTTTTTTTGCTGCCAGAAAGTGCCGCCCCCCCCCGCAACGTGCCGCCCTAGGCACGGGACCACGGGTGCCTAGTGGCAAATACGGCCCTGAATACACTCTCACTCTCTCACATAATCACAAAGAAAATTTATTGAATACAATTACAACTATATTTGTATGTCACATATCAATATTCACATTTAACCTCTTCATGACACATAACGTATTGGGTACGTCATGGATTGTGTGAGGTTAATCCCCGCGGGCTGCTGTGGGCAGTCCGCGACGATCAGCGCACATATCAGTTGATTTCACAGCTGACTGTTGTGTGCCTGCCAGGCACGAGTGGAATTATGTTCCACCCATGCCTATTAACCCCTTACATCTTGCTGTCAAATTCTGACAGCGAGATGTAACAGAGCACCGCCATAAGGATAACTTACCCACCCCCCATCGGAATTCACGTTACGTGATCACGAGACTTCTGGTGGTTGCCATGGTAGCACAGGGTCATGTGATGACTCCTGTAGCTATCATGAGTCACTTTCTCTCGCTGCCGGCAGACTGCTGATCATTATAGTCCCCTAGGGGACATAGGAAAATTAAAAAAAAAGTTTAAAAAATATTTTAAAGAATTAAAAAAAAAATAAAAGTTCAAATCACCCCTCATTCAGCCCATTGAAAATTAAAGGGTAAAAAAAAATATAAAAAATATACACATATTTGGTATCACCGTGTTCAGAAATGCCTGATCTATCAAAATATAAAATCAATTAATCTGATCAGTAAATGGCGTAGCAGCAAAAAAATTCCAAACGTCAAAATTAATTTTTTAGTCGCCACAAATTTTGCGCAAAATGCGACAACAGGCAATCAAAATGTAGAATCTGCGCAAAAATGGTACAATTAAAAATGTCAGCTTGAGATGCAAAAATAAGCCATCACTGAGCAATAGATCCCAACAAATGAGAACGCTACGAGTTTTGGAAAATGGCGCTAAAAGTGCGCCACATTTTTTGGGCAAACTTGTACATTTTTAATTTTTTTAACCCCTTAGATAAAAGTAAATTGTCGCGGGCGGAGGAGGGGACGCCGCACTCTCCCCCTGCTCGGGTCCGGCTGCCGCTGCGGCTGCTGCGGCCTGCTGCCGCCGCTGCTCGGTGGCTCGAGTGATGGGCCGGATCCCGGGGACTCGAGCGGTGCTCCTCGCCCGTGAGTGAAAAGGGGATTGGGTGTTTTGGGATAGTCTATTGTCCGTGACGCCACCTACGGTTGTGGTGATTTGTTAACACCACCGCTCTATTCTTTTATTTTTGGGGTCCCTAGCTAGTGTGTGTCCTCTCATGCAGTTAAAAAACGTACCATGTATGGGAAGCTGAGACCCAGCCGATGTATGTATTATGTGGACCGGCATGGTATGGGTGGGGTT